>NC_080432.1:47483435-47784608 GCF_028018845.1 Melospiza georgiana | reverse complement strand
TTAATTCTCCTGTTGACCCCTATTTATTTTAGATTCCAGGAAAGGCAAATCTCCAGGGCTAGATGGATAGCAGATCCATTTCATTAGGGCAGTTAAAAGGTAATTGCTCTGTTTCTGACTTTAGTTTAAAAATTAAAATAAAAAATACTATTAAATCCACATTACAACATTTACATATTTTATATAAAAATATCTGACCGACTGATGAGAGTTATCTGTACTATCTCTTGCAGTGACAGAAAAATATCACAAAAGTAACATGTCCAGTTCTCCAAGAATTCCCTGGGCCTAAATTCATTATAGAAGTATTTTTAATTTAAAAACCTCCGATTAAATAAAAAAGTATTGCCTAATACAAAAAAAAAAAAAAAAAAAAAAAAAAAAAAGAATGGGAAAAGAACAATTCCAAATTAAAAAACCAGAACAATTATGTATTTAAAATTAATTTTAAATCAAACCAAGATGGGATTATGCTGTGTTCATTGGTGTATTTTCCCTACGTGAGCATGACCCTGACTGCAGTGGAGAAGTGGCATTGTCTGTGGCTCACTCTGGTACCTAACTTGCTCTCTATTACTAAGCTTGAGAAGGAGTCAGGCAGGTGCTTTCAGAAACCCTGTATGTTCACCTGCTTGGCCCAGAGCTGAACCTCAAAGCAGCCCTCTCTTTCACCTTGCAGGATATTGAATCCTTTCGCCAGGCAGCCAAGAGAAGTTTGAAATGAAGAGAACAGGAGAGTAGTCATGATTAGTTCTTCAAACTTCTTTTTCCTTCTGACTGAAATCACTTCAGCCTTTTCAAGGCTGACATTCAGTGTTCAGTAGCTTCTTTTTCACTCCATTTAAGAGAGAAGGGGAAACAACCTACCCCGTATTTTTCTGGTGGCATGTATGGCTTTGTAACACATTTCCACTAAGGGTGTCAGAGCATGAGAGCAGAAGAGACCTCTATGAAAATTCCAAGGCTCAGTTTTCTGAAAGATGAAGAACCTCATTTCTGCACAGAATTTCTGCTCTCACCTGTATTAGTTTCAAGGAATAAGGACCTTGAATAAAAACCCAAGAATAAGCAGAGAGAGTAGAAAGATGTAAGCAGGTAGTTACAAGTGTGCTGCTGTCACCCATACAGGCTGGAGTAGATTTGTTTCTTAAAATGCTGGAAGTGAGTGATGGTGCATGGGCAACATTAATCCCAGAACCAGCACCATGTAAGAAAATTCTCTCTTGAAATACCGAGGATTGAGATTAATATTTTCAAGCTGTACCACAGTGTAGATTTTGGGTTTCTGGTAAGACCTCAGAATACTCTGCCTTGATTTATTTGGGTGATTTTACTCATTTTGCTTAGAAGAGGAATCAGAATGCTCCTAAATCTGGTTGTTCCTCATCCAGGGGTATTGGGTCTGGCTGAGATTGAGATAATTTTCCCCTCCACAGCCTGCTCACTGTTGTACTTTGCAGTGGCAGTTGCAAAGGTGTTGGTAACACTCCAGTGTTTTGGCTACTGCTGACAAGGGCTGGCACAGCACCAGCGGTCTCTGCAACATTCCACCCCTGTCAGGAGCCTGGGAGTGGGTCACAGCTAGGACAGGTGACCTGAACTGACCAAAGGGGTACTCTATACTCTATGACTTCTGCTTGGATTTGAAAGCTAAGGAAGGGAGGAGAAAGGGGTGGCATTCATTATTTAGAATGTTTGCTTTCCACTACATGCATTGAAGACCTTATTCCTGGAAGGTGGGCAGACATTACTTGCTGATGGGAAATAGAGAATAAAATCTTTGGTATTTTTCCTTTACTTGTGTGTATGCAGCCTTTCACTTGTGCTTTAGTACACTGCCTTATTTCAGTTTACAAGTTGTTCTACACCTGATTTTCTCTCCCTGTTCAGCTGAGAAGGGGGACTAATAGAGCAGCTTTGTGGGCTTGGGGGGCTTGGCAGGCAGCTTGGTGTCCAGACAAGGTCAACCCCCCTCAGCAGGAGACAGTCCTTTTTCTCAAAAATCCATGGCTGAGAATACACCTGAAATGCACCAGAAAAAAATTTTGGCAACTCTCATTTTTTTGTACCCCAAAACACCTTTCCTCCATCTCCAGGGCAAATAGCAAATGAGCAGCACAGACGAGAAAGGTCAAGCTCTCTTCTTGCTACACTGCATCATGTGAATCTGACTGTAACTCCACATAAGGAGATGGAGATCACTCTTGCTGAAGCTACAAGCTTCCTAGAACTTACTGATGTTCATTAAATGAGAAGGCTAATCTGCTCAGCAGATCTCTGAATACTTCTTTATAAACTGAACTGAAGAGACACATTATAAAAATAGGGTCCTATGTACATTTCTGTAAGGAGAATTATTTACATATGAAGTTATTATTTTTGCACTTTGTTGGAAATGGATTTCCTGTTCCGACAATGAAATGTAAATGGAATTCTGTATATCCTTTATGGTTTAGAAATGTGTTAGTATAATTGCTTCGGCTCGTGCACTTAAAATGTTTATATAGATTGAATTGAGCTCCTGTTTTATTAAGGTATTTTGTTAAAAAAATCTGCAGCGAATATTAATTTTCTAAGCACTAAATTGCCATTTAGAAAAAGATAGTCAAAGAAGGTTAAAGAAGTGTTTTTAGCCTGCTTCAAAATCACGTGCTTAATTGACTAAGAAGACAGCATTTTAAAAATGTATCAGCTGATAGCCCAAGGAAGATCACTGAAATTTTATGGCTGTAGCTATAGTCAGAATTTTGTCTCTCATTTCCTTGTCTTCCATGCATGTGTTTTGCATTTCTGTTAGCCTGGAAAACAAGCACGGACTTCTGAATTTCATATTCTAATTTGTTGATTTAGTCCAAAAATTTGGTGCTCACATTGCAAGACAATTTTCCTCTTAATTCTCTTTCCAATAGAATATCTAAAAGAAGAAAATACTTATGTTGTTCTAAATTCCATTAAGGGCTAAATTTATCCAAATAGTTAACCAAAACTGACCTTATGTTTCCATTCAATGTTTAAACACGCTCTTAGAGTTGTTTATATTTATGATTCACTTGCTCTCTTAATTGTACATCTTAGACTTCTCCACGTTGTAATTCTTGCTTCAATATTGAAATTAAAAGGAAAGGTTAGCACAGCTTTATTAACTAGTGATTTCCTAAGGGAAAAAACTCAACAGACCTCACTGTATAAACACTGTTGCAATGCCTATCAATAGCAATGTAGCATTTTAGAAATCCTATTGGAACAATCCTTATTAGAAAATCTGGGGCATTTGAGCATCTTCCAGTCAGTTTTTCACAAGGGCATTAATTGCTGTCAAGAACACACACGGCTTGTTGCACTTTCATCTGACCACCTTTAAGGGTGTGTTGCCTTCATATAATCCACATCCCATTATGGGTTTGGAGCTAAAATAATTTTCTCTTAATTTGAAAAAATCCTACCCAAAGCACCATCAACAAACCTCTCATTTGACACCCTTTTTTCTTTTTCTTCCAGGGGAATCGTCCTCCAGGTACTTGCCTCATCCCTTTTTAAGCATTTTTGTTTTGATTTTGTGTGGTTGCCCTCATGCTCTCTTGTTTCCCCTCCCAATCTCCCCTACAGGTATTAGCTACCATTGTCTGGGGTTGGCAAGGATCTGAGCTGGGTGCATTCATGTTGTCTTTGCAATAAATATAAAAAGAAGCTTATCCTTTTGGCTTCCAAATTAGCCTTTATTTTCTTGTTCTTTCAAACCATTTTTTTCAAATAAGTTGCTGGCAGATTCTTTTTTTTTCCATTTGGCTCTTAGTTGGCACATACTTTTTTTAGTAGATGAGTTTAGTTTTGCACTCAAAAACTGGGAATATTCAAGCTCAACCAGATCTGGTGTGGAACTCTTTTCCAAAAAAATCCTGTTGGGTTTTATTTCCCCTCCCAAAAATTTTTCTCTCATCTATCAGCAGGATAGAAGCTGGACTATGTCAGACTCAGTTGCTAGTGATGAATAGGAAACAATGATGGGAAGACAGGAAGAGAAATAATTCTCCACAGAGATCATAATAAAGAGTTTGACTGGCTTGAAAATCTGATTGGCAGTCAAGGCAGGTGCCAAGCATGTGTACCACAAAGTCATGCCGGTAACAATCAGCTTGAATTTGCTGGGACAAGGCTCCATATTGTGCACCAGCTACAACTACCCATCAGATACCAGTAACCATCACACCAGAGATAAGTACCCATCCCTGGACTAGCTGTAAGTCAAACACTTCCAGGCAATTTCTTGTGGGAAAAGGTAAATACTTGAAAACTCATGACAAATAAATGGAATTTACTGGATCAAGAAGCATAAGAAATGTAAATGTACAGAAATGAGCAAAGAAACTGTACAGAAACTGCACAAAGTTTTCTCTTGTCCTGAAATTCCAGAATGAACTGGAATACAACAATGAATCTCTTCACTTTTGTGCCCAGTGACAGGTCTTGAGGAAATGACCTGAAGCTGATTCAGGAGAGGTTTAGGATTGATATCAGGAAAAGATTCTTCACCCTGAGGGCTGAGCACTGGAGCAGCTCCCCAGGGAAGTGCTCGCAGCACAGCCTGACAGAGTTCAAGAGGTGTTTGGACAACACACTCAGGTACGTGATGTGATCCTTGGGGTGTCCTGTGTACAGCCAGGAGCTGGACTTTATGATCCATGTAGGTCCCTTCCAACAAATCATATTCTATGATTCTATTATTTTATAACATCTCTACATTTTTAGGGAGAGGTTGCAAGCAGCCATGGAGTCTGTTTTTCCTCACAAATGCCTTTGCTAAGTGTGGTTTTCACATATTTATGGTGTCACAAAGATGTTGTGATGTAACTGCTATCTCGTTATGGCAGACAAGCCTCTAAAGGACATATCCCTGCTGGAAAGGAAGCTTTGCAATCTGGTCTTAAGATTCATCTAAGAATGTAATGAAACACAGTGGTCATCACTTTGGTGGCTTTTTATGGCTGATTAAGTTGGAACAAGAGAATGAATAGTACATTTTTGTGTGTTTTAAACTAATTAATAATACACTAAGTACAAATATCATCAAGGATATAAATTCAATAGAGAAATAAGAGAAAAGGAAACATTCTGCAGAGAAATTATTAATTTCATTCTCTTGGTACAGGACAAATAAATGAAGAATACTGTGGTATATGTTAGATTTGTACTATCCTGATTTTTCTGATTATTAAAATCCTTGAATGTTCAAATGTATGAAATTTTGTTTAGCTTTTATCAGGCTGATACGTACTTGCAGCAAAGCTGTTGTGTCTCTTCAAGGAAACAAGCAGTCTTCTAAAAATAAAAATATTTATTCCATTCTCTGAGTCATTTCACTTCCGTGTGTATGTATGTGTTAAAAATTATTTTTCACTTGTCAGAAGCTTAGACTTTGAAATATGATATTAGAAGCATCCGTATTAACTTCTCTACTAATTCTCCTATACAAGGAGACAAAGGCCTGTCTACCAATCTTCTTTCAGATTTCTGATTTTTAATGGTGCATTAGATCAGCTTCTGTTTTACTGAAACTTCTATCATACAAGAATCAGTTGCAACTCCTTTTTGTCCAGTACAGTACCTACAAGAAATACAAGTTTTGCAAGGGAGGATTAGACACTGCAGTATTCGGCACTGAGATATTAAAAATTTTGGCCTGCTCAGAGGAATTTGCAGCCCCAGACTCGACACCCCATCTGTTTCTTGGAGAACCATGTGGGATTGTAGAAACACACACACACAAGCTGACACGATGGCTGCAGAATCAGGTGGTGCTGGTCCTTAGGAAATTGAAGAAGAGAGACTCGTGGATTTTTCCTCCAAAATGTACTGTTTGTCATGTTAGACTGGATAGAAAAATACTTGTCTTACAATCATGAACTTCTTCTTGGACTGAAGTGTCTGAGCCAAACTTAATTGGTTTTTTATCCCAGAAAAAGGAGAAAGAATAGTGGCTGTTGACCTCCTTTCCTCAAGCACAAGTTTAAAGGTTCATTAGCTAGAGACACACTGAGAATGCTTCAAAAGCACAATGACCTGAAGGTCACATGAACATGGGATACTTAGAAACACACCCCTTCCTCAGTGAACACAGAAATGTATTAGCAAAAAGGAGAAACAGGAGAGATGAAACCTACCCATTCCACAACTTCTCAGCAAGGGAAACTTCCTGAGGAGTGAAGTTTCCTTGTTCAGGTCCCTGCCAGCTGTCTACTGGGCAAAGGGTAGTCCCTGAGTGACAAGCTGGGGTGTCCTTGCTCTCAGCTCTCTGCTCTGCAGCGGGGTTGGTTCAATGGGCCTGGGGATCCCAGAGCTGGGCTTGGCTGCCAGGATCTGCCTCAGGTGGAGCTGCATGGAAAGTCCAGACACTCCGGGCAGTCTGAGATGATCAAGCCTACATATGATAAAAGCTTGAAAATGTTGCTTTGTGAAATGTGGCTATGAGATAAGCATTGCTGCTGACGGTTTGTGCTGAGTTTTTGTGTTAATTCTCAAAGGCAAAAGTGCAGTTGTTGGGAGAAAGTGCTGATGAAAAATGAGCCATTTATGCCTCAGTGGCTGTAGTGTGAGGTCTAGAAACTGAGCACCTATCATACTTGATGTTGCATTTAGGGATTAAAAATGATGTTTAGACTCTCAAACCCTGATTTTATTTAAGTTTGGAGTTTTTTTAAATGAGAGTATAAATCACTTGATGTAGATTTAGAGTGAGATTTTCAAAAGTGCCCTGCACTGACTTGGAAAAAAACCAATAAATATCACATCAAGCAACACAGAGTAGAGTCATTGACTTTTCTGAAAATTCCCTGTCTTCAGCAAATTTCAGAGCACTGATTTTGTTAACACTCTTCATTTCTGTGCTAACAATCACACCTGGAAGGTAAGTAAAAATTCCTCCTTTTTTGCTATGTGAAGTATGCATATTTAAATATGCTCTTTTTTCCAGTTTTCATGTAGCTGAAGTCTGAATCAGGAAGTTCTCATCACATTAAACATTATAAATTATTACTTACCTAATGACCATTAGCATGAGAACATATATCATTAATTATAAAAATCCATCTGCCTTCAGCGTCCTGAGCTGTTACACTTATCAGTGTTGCCAAAAAAGGGTAATTCTTATAGGAACAGTGGACTAGGTTTTGGAATTATAGATTAGAAAATCCAATAAAAATCAGAGAAGCTGACAACGCTGGGAATATAAATTAGAGAGATTAATTCAGTTATGAGAATGCAGGTCATTATGGATCTTCTTCCAGGGAGAAATAAACAGTATTTGCTAATGTTTTTTAATTGAGAAGGAGATCTGCAATCTTTAAGAGATTAAAAGGTAAAGACTATTATGATAAGGGGGTAGAAATTCCTGTATTTCCTCCACTCAAGTCTTTTAGGATCTTGTTTGTGGGATGAGAAGATGAAAAATAAATCAACACATGTTTCATTAGGATATTGAAATTGGTAAATAAGTTCTTCCCAAAAACAGATTGATAAACCCTGGGAATGGAGTCTGCAGGAAAGAAGACATGCTGCCTGCAGCAGGTCAGTGAAACCTCATGGAGTTCAGTACAAATAAAGTGGCTAAATCTAATCCATGAGCTGGAGCCAGATGGAGCCAGTTCAGGCTACACAAAGGGTGAGTCTAAGAAAATGCACTGACCATCACAGGCCAAACCATTCAATTTTTAAAGGCAACACATGAGAACAAAAAAACCCAGCACATACAAATGGGCTGAGAATTTTTTCATAGTCTTAGAGACTGGAAAATTTCCAATTGTTTCTGATGTGGTAGGACCTTCTCCTTTGCCCCTTGGGTACAGAAGTTACTTCAGCTGCTTGCCTAGGTACTGCTGCTCTTGTATATATTGCACTATCTATAGTATATTCTACAATTGCATATTTTACTTTCATCTAGAGTTTTTTCAGCCCCTGGAAAATCTCCTCAGATCTGAAGAGAGGTAAATTTTAACACATTATTTGCCTGAGCTTAGACAACTCTGGAAAAGATTTTAGGGCCATTCGGAATAAGAAGGAAGCTCCTTTTTCTAGGGTTGTGTAGAAACCAAGACTACCTAACAAACCTAACAAACATCTTAACCAAAAGATGACTTGAATCTCCAGCTGCAGGAGAATTTTTGCCACCAACAATCCAGTTGAAAAGTTTCTACCAGTATGGAACTTTTATTACATAAAAAGGGGATTGAAAATATTTCTTTATTGTGGCCCCAAATCATGAGTATTTCCAACCAGTCTCACAACATCAGCTTAGAAAAATGAGCAGTCAGTGGTTTTGGGTGATCAAGTTCACAATTTTTAATTCTTGTGCTGGCAATGTTGCATTCCAGCAGTTCACCAGACAAAAGGGTTTATATGCATTTCTCCTTTCACATGCACATGACAGTACAATCAGGAGCTCCACCATAGCAAAGTGAGGGTTTTTTCCCCAACAGTCCTGAAGTCAGCTTAACTTGAACTGTGGAAACTCTCCAGCTTGAATTCACAGTTTATTTCCATTATATTTTGTGACCTTGGATTTTATTCAGTCCCTGGCTGAATTAGTTCCTTTTATAAAATAAATCACTCTTGGTTATTTGTTTAAATAAGTGCAGAGCCACCTGAGCACACAGAATGCATGGAAGTTATTTTTTCCCAAATCTCCCTGAAGAGATGACTCAGAAGATAAGCAAGTGCTACAAGCCTGCATGTGTGAGATGTCTAGCAGGCACCTTTGTATTAGCAGAATTAACTTCTGCACAGGACCAAAGAAAGGGTCCAAGCTGGAGGACTGGGATGTTCTATGAGATGCCCATCCACCTGCCCTACCATGTTCCTGACTAGATTACTGCTAGGTATTGCTTTCTAAAAATCTAATAATACCACCAAGGCAATTAATGAAGTTCTTAAATTACTTCTTTAAAAATAGCAAATGGCTTTTTCAGGCAGATGGAAATTATTAATTTTCTTTTAGACTCAAAGCCTGTTCAGGTGAGCTGTGCTGCAGCTGCTTTGTGATTCATTTTTTTCTGTAGGACTGCAAAGACCAGAAGATAAGCAGGAGGTATAGTGAGGAGAGACCTAACAGCAAAACAGCACAAAGACAAAACATAATTACAAGAGCTTGATCCTGAAGCCACAGAAATCAATTGCCTGTAGCATCTTGCCTGTCAATCTACTTCTAGTGCCAAAGCTGTGTAGGTATGTCACACACACGAAATTTCACATTTCTGAAATCAAAACCTTCAGTGTTTTATTTGTACATAAGACCCTTGTTGGTCTTTCATAGCATTCCAGTGCAGGCTTTTGATTGATATTTTTAAAAGCTTTGTTTTGAAATTTTAAGAGACCTTCAAATTGGACCTCTGTAAAATGAACTGAGTATTACTACTCTAATTCCCTGTAATGGCCAGATGACAGTTGAATATCCACTTGACAGTATCACAGAATAGAACCCATTTTGTTCCTCTCTGCAATTTATTTGGTTTTCAAAGTCATTAAAATGTATCTGATAATAAAAGGATGTATTCTCTATTGTAGATGCAATCATATTGTTTGACAATAGTACAAGCCTGTTTGAAAACAGCCGTTTCCATAGGAACGGTTTTTCCAAATAAATTTTACATGGGAAAGTATGTCATAAATAATTGGCTCGGCCCTGAGGGAGCTGCTAAACACCCAAAGGAAATGCATGGGTAGAGAAAGGAGAAGAAAAAGCTATGAGAAATGCATGTAATGATGGCAAATTCAGAGAAGTACATATTTTTTTCTATCTGGAATTCTTTTCAAATTTAAAAACTAAGAATGCCCCTTGGTTTTGTAATACAGCTGATATGCGGTAGGAGATAATATTTTACCATTTTGGATCTTAGTTGCATTCAAGTCATACTCTGTGGAAATCTCCCTAAGTTGTACTGAAGGTATACCTTGGGTTTAGTTTATCGATTTATATTGCACAGTGCCTCTTTAACTAAGAAGAGTTTACACATGCTCGCAGTACATTTTCAGAATGTAAATTTTAAAATGTGTAAATCATTTGTAACATCTCACAGAAAGAATAAACATTGCATTATAGCATCTTCTCAGATTACAATATCTCAGGAAACAAATGTACTTGCATGCAATAAATAACTACGCTCCCTGGAGAGCACAATTTAATGGATATTTTCACTATCTAAAACTTTCCTAGGGAGGAAAATACAGTTTTTTCTTTTTAAACCAAGGTGAGATCAGTGGACAATTACTAAAGCTAGAGAAATGCAGGTGTTTGGTAATACTTGTAATATAAGAGGGGCCTCCCACTCAGCAAGCAGGTGTTAGCTGCTGCTCAAAAAAAAAGAAAGAGCCTCAGGCACCTGTTTCAAGTGATTCTTCAGGTGATTCTTCAAGTGATTCTTCTGTGACTTATGTTACCTAAATTACTGGTACGAATGAAGTTAGGTGATATTTCTTCTCTTCAGTAGCAGGTTTGAGAAGTCTTACCTGAGTCATAGTTTCCAAACTGTAAGAAGACTCTGGGCGTGCATTTAAACAATTGTTTGCTATGAATTATATTTTAGTTCTTGTTTGTTTTTTTCAGTTAATTATAAGCTTGGTCTGGAAGCCTCAGCAGTGATGGCCAAGGCAAAGAACTGCCAGCTTGACTAAAGGCTCTGGAGAGGCTCCAGATCCAGCTAACTTCTATGGCACAGGATTTAATTTCCTGAGCTTTTGTCCTCTGCCTTGACTTCGAGGTGGACAATTCAAGAGTATCTCTTTGGAAAATGAATCTTGCAGAAAATCCTGTCTGGAGAAAAGAGCATCTCCATTAAATGCTAAATGATTAAATTAAAGCTGAGTTTTCTGTTTCTCAATAATGAGCTAAATGAGGTAAAAAATAATTGAGAAGAAGATTAAACAGGAACAAAATACCCCCAAACATTTACCACAATATCCTTCAGGCCTCACTGACAGGGAAGTGACTTATATAGTGCTACCACTTACAATAGTGGGCCAACTGGCTGTGCTGTCTGACTAGGTAAAAGAAATTGTCAGCTCAGTTAAAATATACAACTAGAGCATAAAGAGTCTTAAGTGATCTGTTACATCTTTCTGATTTATTTTTTTTTAATATCAATGAGTAATAACATAAGAAAATGACATGAATTATGAAGGATCTCCTGTACTTATGCAACTCAGGCCTCCAATTATGTTCTTTTTCATTTGGAAAGTGAGCACATTTGGTTAGACAAAGCTCTAAAAGAGTTCTGTCCAGTATAAGGCTGAATTGTGCTATCAAGTAAAGAACTTGTCCCCAAGTTTCTCTTTCAGTGGCTTTTTGCACTAGACTTGTACAAGTCCAGATGGACTTCATTTGAATTACAGTGATTTACACCACACAATAATTGGTTTTGCATCTGCCCAATTTGTCAACATCTTTTGGTGGAAAAATACCCAGACAAATGCCAGCACAGACTGGAGAAACAGGACACAGGATATGTGACCATTCCCTTGGACCCTCGATGGAGCATGTAACACAATCCATGATTGTTGAACTCAGAATGGAATTTGCATCAGTTAAAACACACCTTTAATTTTTTGCAATCTCACCCCTTCCCTGTGACATTAAAAAAATAGTCAGGTTTTTTTTTTTTTTTTTGCAAACATTGAATTGTTTGTAAGCCTACATACACATAGAAACAGAATAAAAACTTAAATGCCATGACTGGTTTTATTTGTACCGTGTGTGGTTTTCTGGAACTGTGTTATAGTTCTTTCATACATATATTTAATTTCAAATAGATGGATTAGTTTTGAGGGGCTAATATCTGCCTATGGACATGCCATCACCATGGTAGTCCTCCTTAAGATGTGTGTGGTTTAAGTAGCACTTTCATAGGTAGAGATAAAACACATGGTCTACACAAAATAAGGCAGAAAGATGGTGCTTACAGCTATGGGTGTCCACATTTTAGCACTGTAGAATCAGATTCCCCACTAGAACCGTGCTGGCCTGTGAAACAAGGAGATGTCTTGGTACCAGATGATCATAATGAACAGAAGAAGCAGCACTATCACCTGTAATCTGATATAACACAGCACAAACAGAGCACAAACTCTTATGGAGATTCTATTATAATCTTTCCGGATGATGGGTTGGGAAATTTCTATCTCATCAGCAGTTCTGGAGAAAGTGTAACAGAGATGGAATTTAAAGCAGACAATTTGATTCTGTCCCAAAACGCAGAATTGCTGATAGGAAACAATAACAGTTACTAAAAAATGCTACTTGAATGAGAACAATAACATTTCCTCTGCAGGAAATTGTCTTAGGAGTGGAAAATACCTAAGTAGTAAATGACAAAACCCAAAAGCGCGTAAAATTGTTGTTTCTGACAGGGAAACATTCCATAATCAAGATAGACAGCATTCTTATAGTTGCTAATGAACCAGTGTATTGTATGCACACCTAATGAAGGTGCAGACGTGAATTTGCTCTTTTTGAAACAAAACTTATAAAATAAGCTTTATAGTCTTTGTTTCTATTTGCCCATTTCTTGATTTCCTTCTTCAAAATATTCTTCTTTTTCCTCTGGACTCATAGCAATTTCACATCCAGAATGGATCCTGCTACTCCCAAATATGAATAATTAATTCTGTCACTCAAACAATAACTGCAACATTCAGAAAAATCAAGATATCCTGCTTCTCCCTTTTAACTGTTCCTGTCCCTAAAACCACTTAAAACCCATGAGTCACACTCTTGTCCTCCCCCAGAAATATGATGATTAAATAATAATAGTCATGCTTTAGGGGTTTCTTTTCATTTGCCTTCTGGTTTCTTGGACTCACTTCACACAAGAAGCTTTTTTCCTCCATAACCACAGAAGTTAAAAACTTCAGTTAAAATTGAAAAATAGATTTACCATTAGATCCTGATTTCAGGAGCTGTGACTGTGGGAAGTATTTTGAAGATGTGAAATTACAAGGAAACCACAAGCCTGGGCAACACTGCAATTCCTCCATGAGGATGCTTTTGTTATTTGGTTAGTTTCCTCAGTGTGGGGCTTAGAGTGTGGAACAGGGAATGGTAGAGAAAGCCTTCCTCCTCTCATGGCTGGGAAACAGTAAAAGGGGCCAGGTAGATCTGAGTCCTTGCCCTCTCATTTCTGCATTCATGGATGACAAGAATTGTTCCAGGGTACCTCTTGCCCACGGGTGATGAAGGTGAAGAGTTCAAAGAGATGGAAGAGGCAGTGATGTTTTAAAATGTGAGGGGAAATGAATCTCAGGTTTCTTGTCCTTGGAGGAGAGAGGCAAGAGGAGAGGGGCGATCTAAGGTGAATGCCCTGCCTCTTGACCACCCCAGGGACTAGCAAAGGTCCCACAGCAGCCTTGTGCTCCACAGTTAGACAGCAGCCCTCAGACATGGTCTAGTACCAGCTGAAGAAAAGCCTCTTCTGCTGGCAGCCCATGAGGTCCAGCAGGCTCTTTCAGTAAGAATGCTGTTATAAAGCCTATGTCTAAAAAAGGGACTCAGGAAGATTCTTTTTTATTTCTTCTTTTAAAAGAATGAGAAGTCCAATTCCTTTCCCATGGCATATTGCTAAAAAGGAAGAATATCCATAAAAAGTATGACCTAAACTTTGTTTGCATTTAAAATGAAGTAGCAAGGCTGAGAGCATAATTTTTGGATTTTCTGTAACAATACCTTAGCTCAATTGACCAATACTAGTGCTGTATTATAGAGGTGGATATACTGTATAATAGGTGAAACTATAGAGCTTCACTTACACTTTTCCCATTTCCTGATAGACTAAGTTACCTCATGATCTTGTTTGCATTCAAGGGTAAAGTCTCACTGAGATTTCTTCTCACTGAGACAGGACAGGCTGCATGTTCTTCATAGCTATTTAAATTCTTTTTGGCTGGAAACTTCAATTATACACTATAACTTCAACAACTGTAGAGAAATATTCTCTAGTTTAATTTTGCCTGCCAAACGTCCAGATGTTTATATTTAAACACCATTTAGCAGGTTTTTTTTCCCCATAATATTATAATTAGGCACATTCTTGAATTCCTTTTTATCACTGTGACATGTGTAAGAAAAAGGAAAAATAGTGCACATGTTTTTGATCGTACTGTAACTTTCTAGCGATACTACAGGGAATAAACTAACTGCAGAAAGATCTAAAACCAGAAACTGAAAAAAGGTAATCTGGTACCCTAATATCTGTCTAGATTGGAGACCAGTGAATTTGAGAATGAAGAATAAATTCACCTAAAGAAGTTTCAGAACATTATAATTTTTCGTGAATTTGAGGAAGGTTTCACCCTTCCAGAATGGGAAGTGGAATGTGTCGGAAGAAAAGGATGAGAACATATCTTCTGTTTGGACTCCTTCTAAGAGAATAATTTGTCTTTATTTTTATTTCAAAATAATATTTAGTTTTAAAGTCAAGTACCTTAATATTATGTTTTAAGGCCTTACATGATCATGAACTGAAACAATTGGTGGTTCTGGTTAAGAGCTTTCATTTCTATATGAGCTTTTCCACACTATTTTTTCAAATTAAAATGATGTGGAGATAGGTGAGATAGGTGGGGATTTGACCAACAAGTCAAAAAAGCCTCTTGCTTTCTCACATCTAGCCATAAGTCAATAAAAGATTTTCCAATAGTATTTTTTATATCTTTTATTTGTAAATTTGTTTATGATCTGTTCTAGGGTTTAAAGACATGAGGGTAGGCTATTTGCTCAAGGGTCTGTGGTGTGGTCCCAGCTGGATGGAAAGTAGGGAGGGGCTGATTTTGCCCCACACCTGGCCCCCATTATAAGGTGAACCTTTTGCCAGACTTCTATAAAGATTCAGAGACTTGTTCCTTCCCAGATCAACCTCTTATACTGTTCCATCTTCAGTAACTTTTAATTAAATTTTTAATTTGTCAAAATTAAGTGACAATACAGTGAATATACCAATAAAAAAAATTATTTAAGGTGAGATCATACAGTAAAGGAAATCACATCAACATTTTATTTGCCTCTGTTCCCTGGGGACTGGAGACAGCTGCAGGATCTCAAATGGTCTTGACTTTCAAGGAATTGACAACTGCCCTTGATGTACTAAAAGGCAGGGGAGCAGGTGGCAATGCAATCGCCCTGGATGGTTTTATAAGGCGTGCTTGTGTGACTGGTTCATGATCCTAATTCTCTAGGTCAGCCCCAAGGAGGAAAAGTGGCTTCTCTGCATCGCCGCCAGGCTGTCATCACATTATAGCCTAAGTGGTGGAAGGAGGTCAACAGCTAATAAATCTTGTGAGCAGACTCACCACTTTCAGATTGCAGTCCCTTTAGAGATCCCTGCTGTCTTTTTCCCTTTTCTTATTTTACCCCAGTGAACCTTCAAATCCTTAGAAGCATTTAGCTTTTCCTGGCCTCTGACAAATCAAAAATACTGAGCTTTGGATAGGGAGTTTCTACGGCTGCCAGTTAGTCTTTCAAAGAACCAGAGCAAGTATTTTGCCAGATTTTGATTTTTCATATGAGCTCTGAGATAAAGGTTCAGACTAAAGACAGAGGCGTGCAATTACATGAACTTTCTGAAGGGGATTTTTCCTCTGTAGCTTTGATTAAATTATTGAAATGTTACTACATTAAGGAAAAGATGTCATTTAGCAGTCTGTGTGCTTTAGAGCTAGTTGTAAAAGAGCTGAACTACAGACTATGTTATTGTATTGATGGATATTTTCATTTTATCAGATTCCCCAATAACTCTGCTGAGACTCAGCGGAAAAGTAGCCTGTGACCATCACTTTATCCATTTTTCTCCTGTGCAAAAGAAATTATGAGGCAAGTGCAAATGAGAGGTTCCAATGGGATAATTAGGACAGGAGTATTTGAATTATATGAATCCTGAGTTTTTTATGTCTTGATGTATTTCCTAGCAATGCTTCATCTTTAATAGTTGCTCAGGTCTCGTGCTGTCTTGCTTGAGTGTTGCAATTTCACTTTGCTATTTGCACTGCAGAGGCAGCATGAGGCCATTTCCTGTTCCAGAGCACAGGCACAGACCCTGGGACGGCTGGACTGAGTGGTGACAGCACAAGCAACCACTGTTTTTCCCTGTAATGTGTGTAACTAAGTGACATTCACGTATTACAGGTACAGTATTGCTGCCTTTCAGAGACTGGTGATGACAGGACAGGACATTTGTGTTTCTGACACAGCCTTGCAAGAAACACATATCTGAGTGTCTGGAGACAAGATTGCTGCATCAGCTAGGGCAATGTCATGTACTACATAAAAACACTGTGGGCTGACTTAAGAAGCTATGGTCATTACAGAAAGGAAATATATTGAATGTGTATTATTCATTATAGTTTTCTTAACCCCATGCTTTCCTATATTTCTTATTATTCTTGGAGCACAGAGCCTATATTATTTGTTGTAGCTTGGTAAGGTTATACTTACTTTCAGAATAAACATCCTTCTTAGCCAAAAATGAAAATATTTGAGACTCAACTTCTGATGGTCTCAGGCAGCAGGTGTAGTTGGCACGAGGCAGACTGTGGGCAGAGAGGAGAGGAGAGCACAGTGCCTGTGTCATTGATCAGCCCAGGTCAGCCTGGCTGTGGAAACACTGCATTTCTCACAATGGAAGATTAACAAAGGCAGTGCAGAAGCTCTGGTAGTTTGATGTTGTGTCTATAAAAAATAAACAAAGAAGGTGAAAGTTAACATTTATTCTATTTACAACTCTAATTGAAGAAAAACTCCATCCAATGTCGCATAATTTTGTCCCATTTCTTGAATGTACATAAACATTGGAAAGCATTTAAGCCCAATACTTCTGTAATATTTTTGAGGCTTCCTCCAGTTTATCATCATAGAAAAAAACATCTGTGTCTGCAAGGCCCAGTCAAAGATCTCCCACCAAGACCCTTGGAGCTGACCCCATTAGTGTTTTCCACTATGTATTAAAAGGAACAGCTTTCAGGACACTGACAGAATTTCAACTGTTAAAAGAATTGAAATGAGTCGAGTCTCTGGGTTCAGAATGTTAGAGTCTGCTCTGATTCTGTGTTTCCTGCCATCCTGGCAGAGCAATGTCTGAGCAAGCTGGCCACTGCACACAAAGAAGTGCAGATTTAGCTGTCTCAGGGGTCACCTCTGCCCTAGCAGACTAGTCCAGCATGATTTCAGCTGTGGAGATCAGCTGATCAAAACAATAATATGTGAAAGTAAAGGCATCTTTATGAGGAATAAATGTTTCTCATCCCATTCCAGCATTTGCTTGGGAAGTGCAAATTGCTGCACTTAAGGAATCTTGAGCAGTATCAGCTGCAGTATGGGAGGTTGTGAGGCTGTGTGGCTCTTTTCTGTGAATCCTCTCTTCCCCAATTAAACATTCAGGAGGCAGAAACTTCCCAGGCTCTTTGTCTCTGGTATCTGACCCATTTACACAGGACTGTGGAGGATGCAAACAGCAAAAATGAAGGGCCCCAGGGATGCCTTCTGTATCTGTGTTGGTCACCCTCACCCTGTGGCCATCAGCTGAAAAGTGGTCAGTCTAGAAGGCAGAGAAGCTTGGTCTAGAGTTTGGCAAAGGAGTTGTGATGAACATCAGAGGGACATGGAGAGGGAGGGGCAGAGTAGAATCAGTGGCACCTCAGAGCATAAATTATGAAGGTAGTCTTTCATGCTAATTATGCTATGTCTGAAGGCCAGCAGGACTTGCTGGTGTTCTTGGAGATCAGTTCATCTCTCCTTTACACCAGGCTTTTTTAAAAAAACCCTTGTTCAGAGTTACAGGCTTCTTACAACTTCCTGCTGCAACAACTCTCAAGTGAGTGCCGCAAAGTCAAGGCAGAAGAGCCCTTAGAGAGACAGGCTTAGGGGAGGAGAAGCAAGGACAGAAGGAGACCAGAGTGAACAGTCTCTAACCTAACATATGCCTTGACATTTCAAGTTCCATCAGTTTGTCTGTATGCAAGGTAGTGAAGTTTATAGGTGTGCAGTGACCATTTGGTAGGTGATAGATTATGACAGTATTACCAATTCCCTTGCTGAAAAGCCATATGGGGAAAAAAAGAAGTAAATGCTTTTGTTTTCCAGGTATAGATTCTCTTTCTTATGTTGTTCTTTATTGGAACTTATAATTAAATATTAGGAAATTTTATGCTAACCCTGTCTTTATATTCCGTACAGCCTGTATAATTAATTCCTTGCTAAAGTTTTTGGCAAATTCACTACTGGTTTATAAATCCCTAACTCCTGGATGAAATCTGCCTTAGCTGGTGGTGAAAGAAACAAAGGCTGTAACTTCAGAAGCTGTAGGCAGAGCACAGAGCAAAGACTGCCTTGGGATATTGCAGATGAAGAACAAGCAATGACAACAGCAATTGTCAATACTACCAGCCTCAGGGACTCCAAAATGAGTGTGTCTGCTGCTTAAGTAGGATTGTCATTGCCTAGGACAAGGATTAGCTGAGCTCTCTAGAGACAGAAAGACTGACTTTAGATGTTTCCAACCAGTTTGGCTGTTTCAGGCCCTGTGTTCATCTCAGCCCCATTGCTTTCAGCATTCCCAGGCTGCAGCAGCAGTGTAGCTCTTCCCTGATTCAGTAAGTCCGTGCATGTGTGATGCTTGCATAAGTGCTTGTTTGAATCCCAAGTCAGGCCTATCAGAATAGACCCGGTGTAGCTCTGGGCTCATGAGCATAACCCCAGATAAAGAGTTGAATGCACAAATGGTCTTACTTGCATTACATGTAGGCATAGGTGGATGACAGGTAATGCTGCACTGTATGAATATGAGTCACTCAGAAACTATCCTGGTGCTCTTGGACAGTGATTTTGTTACTTGGAACTACATATCACCAAATACTTAGAATTCTTAAAAAAATGTGCCGATTAAATGACAATTGACTGCAGAGGCAACTGAAATCATCCTCAGTACCCTTTCTGTTCTGCTGCATGCATTATAAAATGCTCCCATGGCACGGTTCAGACCCTGGAGGGATGTGATGGGTATGACAAGTAGCTTCTTGTGAACAATGGTTCAGGTAGAGTCAAGAGCTCTGAATCTATTGCCATTAAGGGTCACTGAACTGCAGGTTGTATGGAAAACACCTTGTTCATTGTACTTCTGGAATTACAATAGGAATGTACAGAGGTGGAAAAGTTATATACAAATCAAACAGATAGAGTGCCTAATTATTAAACCTCTTGCTGAACAGAAAAAAAAATCAGAGATTGGAAGTTCTTTTTACTACTAAATGCATATGGGTCTTTGAATCACTGCTGGCAGAGGCAGCATTAGAAAACCTGTAGATAGAAAAGAAGAACAAAAAACTACAAACAAAAAAGAAGAGTCTCTATTTTCCTTGATTTACGTGCTTCACGGTCCATAGAGGACACAGCACTGTCTCCAGAACCATCAGCCATATTTCTTAATTCCCATCCCATGTGGCAGGAAAAGGAAGAGCCAGTCAAAAGCGAGCAGGGGAAAATAATAATCAGAACATATCTTTAGCCATGAATAGGGCATGGTTTACCACCCAGGATCACTGATGCCTTCATAAGGGGTATCATTCTCTGCACAGTCACGGAAAGAGTGCATTTGCTGGGCTGAAGCAGTGCTTAAAACATACCATCAATACTGTTCAGGTAGCACAGCAGGGCTCCAGCAGCTGTTGTTCTGCATTTTTCTGCCAGAATCATAGGACCGAGAAGGTAGCTGGCCATCTTCACTCTTGTGTTGTGAGAGGATGCTCATCTTTTTAATTGATTAAGCTTCAGTTTGCCATGCCTAATTTTAGGCAGCTAAATAACATGCCTAACAGTCTCCATGGGTCACTTTTTGGGGGGCCTCAAAACTGATTGACCTCTGGTAATATCTATCCTGCCCTAGTGATGACAGAAGTAGTGTGAATATGGTCTCAATGTAAAAACTTTATTTTAGATGCTTTATGGCAAAATTCCTGCTCTGTTCTACTTTGGGACACCATCCTGTCAAAAGTTTCTATGATAGAGAGAGAAGTTCACTCCTGCTTGCCCTTTCTTACTCTTAAAAGTGTAGTTGCTCTGTCTGAAGCCCTGCACTCTCAAGCTTTTCCGCTGCAATATCACTTTGAAGTTAAGAAAGATGTATTCTCCATCCAAAGTCACAAAGATCTTTGATCATAATTATTATTATGACCATTCAGAAAATCTCTGCTACAGCTGTATTTTGACACACCACACAAGAAGGTTTACAGCCTGTGCTTGCCTTGTTCCCAAGGAAAGGCGCTGAACCCAGGGTGCTGTTTCACCAAGTCAGCTGTAACACAGTAAGAGCATCTCAGCTCAGTTAAAGTAACCTCATCTCACAGGCCAAATGGCTTGAGGCACAACACAGACAATCTTTTGCAAGTATTTTTAATACAACATTATGTACAACACAAGAAAAACAATCTTTATTGGATTTTTTTTTCTTCTAGTGTGACATATTTTCATTTGAAAAGCATTAAAATATTCCCATTGCAATATTCTGAGAGCAGGCAATGCAATTAATGTTGTAGCCATGCCTCCGAACAGGGAAGAAAAAACTTATTTTATGGAACAGTGTAAATATATATTGTGAGCAAGGTAAAATTATATCAGTATATTTTGGGGAGAACTCAATACTAATCCCATCTGGACTTCATGTTTTACTGAAATGAGATCATCAATTATTGTCTGTATTTCCTCATGAGGTAATGTTTTATTTAAATTGTGTCTGATTTCTTCTGACAGTTTAGACAAATGTAATTTTCATAAAAAGGCCTTTAACTGCTTTCAGCTTTTTTCCTCAGTATATAATTTCTAATAGAATTTTGAGGCATTCTCTAGTCTCTATTGACGATTCTCTATTTTTATCTCTCTGATGTGGATGAATGCACAATATGGTACCTCAAACCTTTACTTTGTTAAGCTGTGATTAAACTTAGTATTAACTGCCTAGATTGTAACAAATTTAGGAAGCCTTTTTAGATACTTCTATGTACCTGTGCATTTATCTCTGCCCAAATTCCCCCTTCACTTCTCTGCTCAGGAAAACAATTTACTGCTTTGTTTCCCAAGTCTAGAAGTAAAGGATGGCTCTATCAGTTACCATCACCAAACTCCTCAAAGCTTGGCTTGCTTGTAAAGTTGAACATCCCCTTGGAGTCACCTTCACTGATACCCAAGCTTGGATAGTGCCCACAAGCCCTGTGGTACCTTCCAAAGAGCAAAGATTTCTGTGCTAGAATAGGAAAAATCACCATCATCATCATCATTGTCATCATCATCACAAAATTGGTTTCCTAATGTGAAAAAGTGATTGAAATGCAGGAATTTTTATGCTGAAAGCCGCATAAAGGAAGACCCAGGACAAGTAAGGTTAACATTGTTTTCCTGTCGGCATCAAAATATCACTTCAACAGCAAATTTCATCTCAGTGTGAGAATAAGAAACCTATGAGTGAATGCAAGAAACTGTCTTGCAAAAGCTTATGTTCCAGTAAAGGCCAGAATTCAGGACTATTGAAAGCATATTTATCATGCACTTTGGTACACAGCTGAAACCACTATTCCAACATACTGCAGCATAGTTGAATAAAACTTCACTGGAGAGGACTCTGGAATGATAGGAACTAAGGAAAAATGATAGAATTATATGAATAAAAAATCTGATATCATCTATAAACTTCTCTCCTGATACAGAAGCAAGAAGACAAGCACAAAAAAATGGAAGGTAGTTGAAATAAAAGCAACATAGACTGGTGATACAGATAATCTCTTTATGATCAAATGGATTCTGGCACCCATTGAATCTTTTAGTTGCAATGAAAGTCACTTCATGAAGCTTCAACACCCTGATTCACAGTGGGATAGACATTGATCTTTAACAATTTTCTTAGATGCTAGCTGGAATGAGGACTGCAACATACTCTAATTACACGCCCTCTACAGTTCCCAAAATTTGCTGCCCTTTACATACTTCTGTATCACTTGTACTCAAAACCTCCCTTTCATAAAATGGCCTTGGTGATGCAGTTGGTCTTCTGATCCGCTTCTGATCTGCATATATAGAAAAAGTCAGGAATAAAAACGACACCAATCAGTTCTTCTCAGTCTATGAGGAAAACAGAAACACAAATTACTATGTTTGAAATTGCTAGGCAGAGACCAGTGTCACTTTTTTGACCATTTCTGTTTTTCTGCACTTGGCAGCTCTGTAATTGTAGGAGAGAAACACTTGGTAAAGAAGCAGAATATATATTGATTTTTGCCTAGTACTGCCTGTCCATCACTCATTCACACAGCTACCAAATTACCAAACAGTTCTCTGCATCCTGGCTTGCCTCATGAGTTCTCCACCAGACACCCTGGGGATAGAATTTTATTCACTGCTGCCTGAATAAACTGAAGACATTTATTGTTGTTTTTGAGGCTTGAAAGAGATTATTTAGAGGGCCATCAGAGTAATGATGCTACTGCCAGGAAAGCTCCAGGTCTCAAAAGTCAATTTTATCCCAATTGAGGTATTCCTCAGCAGGAAGGTGCTTGGAGGAGGTGATGAAGAATGTAGATGGATATAAACCTTGTAGAACCATAAAGGGGAGAAATGTTTGGCACCTGGCACCAAGGGCTGGCCAGGATAGAGTGCTGGTGTGGGTGGCCAAGCCCAGAGCCCTCTGAAGCTGCCGTGTGAGCGGAGCTGGATCTGGGTAGATCTTGAGGACTTCCAGGAGAGGCCTGGCAGGTATCACACAAGTGTTCAGAGCTCTGTCATGTTGAACCAGTGCAACTCTGGATATGTATTCCCCAGGAGGTTAAATCATCTCAAAATCAGCATAATGCACCAGGTCTTAGGATTTTGTTCCAGACCTGCTTAACTCTATCAAATGCTAATGGAGATAGCTTTTGTTAAACACAATGGCCACTGGCAGCAGTAATGCTGTCTTTACCCCTACCTCCCCCCTTCCACTCTGAAAGATTTGGAAAGTTCCATTCAGCAGGTCGCAGGAGCGGTTAGGAAATGAGGAATGAAGTGAGCATTAAGGACTGATCCCCTAAGAGCTCCTGCCATATCTAAGAGAAGGAATTTCCTGGTTTAGAGATCTTCTGCACATCCGACATTTGTTTTCTAATTTGGACTTAATCATAACCAATATCAAAATTGATTTTTTAGTGACAAATTGAGTTACAGAGTAACAAATCACTGTCACTGAAGCTGTCTTGCTCTTTTCTTACATTCTTCTTGTTTTGTCAACCAATGTTCTGTTGGTGAAGTACACATGCAAAGATTTATCAACACAATAAGCACATTTAAATACTCACAGATGTCAGAAAACATTGAAACTAGTTCCCATGCTGGCTCAGCAAACCAGATATGTTTAAATACCCACAGATGTCAGTGTGTTACAACAAGTCCTCATGCTATATCAGCAAATAAAACTAAAAGAGTTGCTTTGACATGAATGTCTCCATATAATTAGTGCCTCTGTCATGCTTCCAATAACTCCTCAAGCAAGAAAGCCACCACACATAAACTCCTCTTATCAATCCACTACTGGCTTCTCTCTTAACTTGTGCACTATGACTGTATATCCTTCTCAGATACGTTTGGATCAAAATGGATATTCACTTATTAAGGAAGGTTTCTAAATTGACTCCAAACATTCTTCCAATGATAATTGTCATTACTGTTATATGCTATTCATCTAGTGAGTTTATTCAATTTGCCAGTAGAGTAACTTACCTCAGGGACTTGAGGAGTAACCAATTATTAGTAATGCCTAATTAGTTAATTCAGATGTGGTTTTAGCAAGCTAAAATTAAGGTGGCAGAAAAAGACACAGATTTACATAAAATGGGTTTATGGATGTTGAGATAGTTGTGAGAGCACATAGCCAGCATATACAAAAGAGGATATTCCATGTCTTTCAGTACATGGATGTCTGAATGGAGCCATCAAGAAATCATGAGTGAATTTATAGTGTATGTGGACAGGGAGGGCAAAGACACAAGAAGAGCACTAGATGTTAATTGGAAGTTAAATTAATTACACCTTTTATCCCTGAGGGTATTTAAAAGATGCAAAGACATGGCCCTTAGGGACACAGTTCAGTGATGGACTTGGCAGTCTTGGATTACCAGCTGGACTTGATGATATTTAAAGTCTTTTCCAACCTAAATTATTTGAATTTTATGAAATGAACATAGGCAAGTTGTTTAGCTTTTCTGCAATATAAATAAAATAAATAAATTATAAGATTGATGTTTTACACATTAATTTCAAAATATTAAAAAATGTTTTTCATCTGAGGATTATCAACATCTTGAATGAGCAAATCAAACCAATATATTCTACTACCAAGTAGAGCTTCAGTGGTTTCCTAATGAATATGTAATTTCTACATTAACATTTTTATTAGGCATAAGTCATCATTTTTTCATATCCATAAACACAGTGGACCATGCATGAAATTACTGCTTTTCAAGAGAGTGAGTTGTGTTTCCTGTTGTAGAGACTTGTAAACTATTGCTAAACTGCTGTGTGGTTCCCACTAACAAGGTTGTTTGGGATAGCTTTTTTCTTTTGTTGTTCAGAAACATATGGCATTGACAGAACCACAGTTTTTTATAATTCACATGTTTAACTAACAAAGTTACACTAATAGTGTAATCTAGCCTGGAGGAATTATGATGCTCCAGTTCAACAGTTTGCTTCCTTCTTAAGAAATCTTAAGAAAAAAATTGGAATATTGTCTCTTCCACAATATGGGGAAGCTTAAAATTTCTTCCTGAGACTTTGAATACTTTACAGAGCAGTTTTTCAGAATGAAATGGATGTATTTGTTTAGTTTTAGTAAAATTTTTTTAATACTTCTGAGCAATTCGTGTGCTGAAAATAAATTTACTGCATTTGAATGAGTCAAAAGAAGAAAGTATTTGTAACCACATGAACAGCTTGGTTGCAGGTTGTCTCCTGTGGTAGGTAGGAGTCCAAAGTTAGGGTAAATATTATTTCTGAGTTAAGTATTTTCATTTACTCAGGATTCAACAAATCCCCCATTAACAGGGACAGTAATTTAGCAAGGTAGATTGTAATTTGAAATGCAGATAATAAGCTCTAGGAGAGTGACCATGATTGTTGAAGGTGATCTAAAGAAATCTGAAAATTACCTGTAAAAGGATACACCCACAAACTGGACCTGCAAAACCAGACTTTACTATCAGTATTTACTATAGAGTAGCATTTTTTATTATGTTGTGCCTGTAATAATCAATTACAATACTTAATTTCCAAAGATGGTGAACTGGGCCTATGAAGACTCATCAGGATAATTTCCTCTACTTGGTCTTAGACAGGTACCTATTAGCTAATTTGGGCTTCCTTGTGAGTCACCTGA
Source organism: Melospiza georgiana (assembly GCF_028018845.1). NCBI lineage: Eukaryota > Metazoa > Chordata > Aves > Passeriformes > Passerellidae > Melospiza > Melospiza georgiana. Next base: position 47,759,193 of record NC_080432.1, on the reverse strand, counting down.
TTGCTCAGGAAGGATGTACTGAAAAGCAGTTCAAGAAATTATAGATTTTGGCAGAAAGTAAAGGAATCAAACAAAAAAACTCAAACATTTTTGACTGGATGTTATCCTTGTAAATGCCCTATGTAACATGCAGGCATTGGGGTGTTCTAAATGAGCCAGAGACAGGATCCTGATGTGTAAGTAATCAGCCAATATACACTGTCAGAGAACATTGCATTTCACAAGTGGGAAAGACTCACAAAATCAAAATAGCAAGAAAACCTGAAGGGGTAAAAATTGAATTCAAAATCAAAGAGGATCTCTAGAAAAGCAAATATTTGCTTGAATATTTTGCTTTTTTTGTTTAAAACACAATTTTCTTCATGATAGTAAATACATATGACTGAGAAATAGCTGTTAACTAAAACATAAAATGGCTCTCAAAATTATGGTATTGTTCAACTCCTTAGATTATACCACCACACTAACTAAATAGTGCTAAGTCTGGCTTGTGAAACCCATAGAACACAGTGAATGAATCATGGCAAATCTCAATTTTGGAATTATAATAAAAAACTTGTAAAGCCTTAACCATTTTTACATGTTTTTATTTTTAAGGATGCTGATGCTAGAGCCATCAGTGTTCACTATTTCTACAATATGATACAACAAGCCTTCTAGGTGTTGAAAAATATTTAGAGTATGAAATTTTAGTATCTTAAAAAGTGAAGTAACATGGTCATGACAGATATTATAATTTTTTTGTCTATTTTTTTTTTTTTTTACTGTGGCCAAAGTAAAATTGTATGATCTTATCTATATTTTATGTAGGTTTTTGACATGTAGTACCCAGGACTCTGTGCAAACACAGATTGAATAGCAAGAATATTTAGCTAGAGGGTTATATTGTTATACTGCACTCCCCAGGTATTTGTAACATTTTAATATGATAATTTTATTGTATTTTGTTTGGTTAGTGCATTTTAGATTGTTAATTTTTATTTTTGCAGCTTTGTGTGTGTGTGTGTGTGTGTGTGTGTATCTGTGCTTGCAGTTATTTCTTGGTTTTAGTAACATTAAAAAAGATTCTTCTATTTCTCAACACGTTTTTGGTGGAAGGGTCAAAAGAAGTACTTTTACTAACTTTGAAAAGTTTCCCATCAAAGATCCAAAAGCAACCAAGTGGGCTTGGAACTACACACCAACAGTTCAGAGTGCAAGGCCATCTGAAAAGGTGGTCTGAAGTCCCTTCAGCCCGAAAAACTGACATAGGTTAACAAAGTGTGCATAGCAGTTATGATTTAAGTCTTTCCCCAAGATGCATTATTGATTTTTTGGCTGGAAGTGCTAATAAAATTCACAATGCCTGGTTTGCCTACCTTTATTTCACTGACAGTAGTGTTGTTCTCCAGAGTAATGGCTTGTGAGCACATTGGTAAGCACAGTAAATATCCATAACTGTCAGATCACTTCATGCCATCAGCAGGCACTGAAGGTAATTAATATTTAATCATTCATTAGGAACACACAGAGCCAAAAAAGACTTGCTTTAAAAGTATTGGCACGGAGCTTATGGAAAGCTGTTTGGCTCTATGGAAAACAGCTTACAAATCTAGTAAAGATGCAGGGGTGCCATTATAGAACATTTTATATCTTTATATGTGCACATCCTGTTAGGAGCATCTCGTCTGCAGCACAAGAAGCCATCACACTAATAAAACCAAAGATCTATGGAACTGATTATGGAGCATATCCCAGAAAGGAAACAAACCTCAATTTAAAGCTTGTACTGGCTGCTACCAGAATTTATCCTTCGCTGTTTAAGTTTACAGTTTCAGTCTTTATAAACTGGTGTCTACACATGGGATGTAATACACTTATAACTTCCCATTTTTATACACCAGAAGCCAAGTCCATTCAAAACACAATAAACAGAGACCTGCACATCTTGGTGGGCTGCCAGTGACTGCGTTGCTGCAAATAAGAACATTGAAGGGTCGTTTTTCTCCAAACAGACAATCCCTTTGGTGATATTTCTAGTGTCCTTGTAGAAGTTCTCTGATGCTGGAAGACCACTGAGAGCATTATGAAAAATTTCCCACAACCCACACACCTGAGACTGCCAGGATCCATATGTGAAAATTGCATCAGTCAAGGAATTGCCATGGCAAAACAGTAAGATTCCAAGCATGGACTGCCTCTGTAACCATGTCTTTAGGAAGGCAGGATGCAGACAGATTCTGACCTGGACCAGAGATGTGGACTGCAGCTGTGTTGCATGCTTATGTCGCTGCAGAATGGAAATGCAAGCTCATATACACAACAGAGCACACACACATGCTTACTTTGAAAACAGAGCCGTTGACTATGCCTATTCCATATTTCTATCATATTTGCATTTTGAGACTGGCTTGACCTTTACTCTGTGATTGTCAATGATATTATATTTGGCTTCTCAGTGCTCAGAGCCCACTGCAGAGCTGTGCCTTTGTGCTTTACTATCAGCATTGTGGTAAATCAACACTGACACTTAAAGGGCATAGGGATGCATGTATGTGGGACGTCAGATTCATAATTTTTTCAGAGTGCTTTTCTAGACTGGGAAAAGTCATACTTAGTTTTAATTTTTGGGACTGAAGAATAAATTAAAATTTGAGTTCAAAATTATTTGGGTTCCTAAAATGAGAGCAGCTGTAAGTGATGGAATTTCTGTATGGTGACTGTGTGATTACAGGTGATAAAATGATTGTCATCTGAAATGTTACTGTCATTGCTATTAACAACATCTCCACGAGCACTGTTTATCATGCCCTGTATTGCCTAGAGGATGGACCCAGTCTAAGTGTGTGCATCCATTATATTTAGTCCCAAGGCAAGTGAAATTTCAAGCCCAACACGTATTTCAGGAGTGGACAAATCACCTAAGGGTTCATGCATGACTGTGTTCCACTGCAAGCTCTCCATCTCATTAAATGTAAGATGTAACAGAGTTTGAACATTGCAGAATGGAATATGGGCAAATCAGTCAGAGGATACCCTGATGTTTCCCTTTTGCTTTTATTTCACTGCAGCTATTATTTAAAGTGAGTTTTCATGATGCAAATTGTGGTAAGGAATTTAACATCACACTCAGTAGACTACAGAATCCTAATGAGAAAGCTGACTCCCTACCTTTGCATGATGCTCTTATGGGGGGAAGAGGGTGTCACAGCAGGAAGAAATCTCAGCCTTTTTTAAAATCTTGCATTTTCTGAAGCTGTAAAATGTCAAACAACTTTTCTTTTTCTACTAAGTCTTGTCTGCCTTTGAGTTAAGAGACTTCATCACTTTTACTCACTAACTGCTTTTAGGCATCATGCAATTGCACAGTCTCCAAAGTGCAAGTACCTAAGCCACCTTCTCTTTGCACCTGGAAAGCTCCTAATTTCTTTTCATCTATCTGTGTATTAAAATTGAAACTGATTTACCACTTCCTTCTCAGAAATGTTGCATTCCTGTGGTCACCAAAAGTTGGTTCCCACATGCATCTTTTTTCTTTCTCATATCCCCCAGGTCCATTCTGTGACATGTAAGAGAAGTTAATTATTAAATGAATAGCAAGTAGTTATTTAGCCACGTGATTCTCACTGAGATCCTCCACCTGGAGCTGGAAAACAATATATATTGGAGCTTATGTAGGGGTCCAGCTGTGAGGGGTAGTCATCATGCAAGAAAACTAACTGCAGAACAGCCAAACTTTCTTAGAAAAACAGAAGATTTTGAAGACAGGAAGAGGAAAGGAACAGGGCAGAACAAGTGTATTTCTGTTAGAAAAATATTCCCATAAAAAGCTCTGAAATTTCTTTAATTCATGAGTGTTGCATATGTCACTCAAACTTGTAGGCTTTAAGGGAATAAATGCCCGCGGCTAGACACAGTACAAAGAAAATACAAAATTACTTTTTCTACTCTGAGTAAGGTTGCTTTTAACTCCTAACCTTAATTAATATTATGGCAACTTGTCTTGAACCATCTATCATGTGTTTCTATTTGCTTCTGTGTAGAGATATTACTTTTAGATAGTAAATAGTAAGTACTGCAACATATGCAGCTGAACATGCTCATGACGCTCTGCAATCAAATTTAACTTACACAGGGAGCATGAGAAGGCCTCTTCTGGACTAAATATGGACTAAATATGATCTACATAAAGATATTGACTAAAGCACAGCTGTTTAACAGAGCCACACCTTGTCTCACAGAGAAGTCAGTTACTCCTCCATCTGCACCTCACACCTTGCTAGTTTGGTGCTATTTAATCTGGTAAAGGGAGGTTGTAGTTTAGCTCCCACTGCCAGGCACCATGCTGACCTTTAATTGTGCTGAATTGATGGGCCAACACAGTAGTCTGCTGCAGGAAGTCCTCCTGAACCTCAAATGAGGAGCTGAGGTTGTTTAGCCTGGAAAACAGGAGGCTGAAGGCAGACTTTATCACCCTCCAAAACTATCAGAAAGGAGGTTGTAGTCAGTGGGTGTCAGTCTCTTCTGCCAGGTACCAAGTGACAGGATAAGAGGAAATGTCCTTAAGTCACACCAGGGGAGATTTAGATTTAGTATTAGGAAAAATTTCATTATGGAAAGGATTGTGAAGCATTGGAACAATATGCCCAGGGGAGATGTGAAGTCACCATCCCTGGAAATGCTCAGAAAATGTGTGGATATGGACCTAGAGGACATGGTTTGATGGTGAACATGGTGGTGGTGCTAAATTGATGGTTGGACTTGACCATCTTGAAGGACTTTTTCAATCTTAACACTTCTACAAAAACAGTTGTAATTAGCGGTCCTTTACAGGGTTTCTCTACCATCCTCATTGCATTCTATTTTTGTTTCTTCTGAATTTCTCTCCATAGATTCCTTTTTCTCACCAAAAATTAGCTTTTTGTTTTCCCCCATGGGAGATTATAGATTATATCTCCTTTACCAGTTTTGTACTATTTTCAATGGTTATTTTTCCTTAGGAAAGCAAATTAATCCTCCAAAATCTCAGCATTTACAGTGCAAAACATAGCCACCCAATCACTTACAAAATGGAAAGTTACCAGGGCTCTTCAGAGGATGCCAAGTAACTAAAAGTGCTCTTCACAGGGGGTCCTATGATCTCTGGGGCAGGCTACTAAAAAGCAACCACTGTGCAAAAAATTCAGGGAGCGAAAGAGGAAGCTTGAGAGAAGTCTTCCAATTTACAGCCAAGAAATATTTGCTCTTCAAAGTAATTTCTTAGCAATTTTTATCACATAAGCTCCAGGATCTCAAAAAGTGCACAAAACTTTTGACAAATAAAATCAACATGAAATGTATTAGTTAATCTTTTTAACTCTTTCTTTTGTAGTCACTATAATTGGGTAAAAAAATACTTAGCAGACCTAAAATATTGTTGAAGATCATAGAGTTCACACAATTTTCTTTAAAAAAATATGTTGAATTATGTGGGTTTTTTCCAAATTGCTTACATTTATGAGTGCATTTATGAAAACAAGACAGTTCTACCTTATTTTCAATATTAGTCTATTTAGAATAAGAAGTTGGCAAAATTTTAGTCTAAACATTCTAGTCATGTTTAAGAAAGATAACTTAGAAATAATTGTATCTATTTTTCTCCTTCTCTCCTGCAACACACGTTAAAAAACTTATTGAGAGAAAAATATTGCCTTTAATTACTGACACCAGCATTATCTGTTCAGACAGAGGGAATTTGGGGGTTAGAGAACAAGGCACATATATTTCTTCTAATTCCCCGTCAAAATATGAAAAAAAAAATAAATCCAGTCCTGGGATCATTACTCTGTTGTTGAAATATTCTGAATCCTGAGTGTTGTGATTAATGGTTGAGAAATCTGCAAACCCAAAAGCTACACTGGATGAAGCCAAAAGGCATTTCACTCCAAGAAGGCAATTAATAGATGGCAAGAATGCTGTTGGTTTGTAAGGTAAGGTTTAACTGGTAGTGATGTCACAGAGCTGGGTAAATGGTAGAACTGCATTAATGGCCCCCAGACCCCAGATCTCAGCACTGATTAAACCCGAATCACAGACCAATGAAGAGGCACTTATACTTTCTGTCTGTGCCATAAATAACTATACATCATTAAAGCCAGCTAATAAGGAGTCAGAAGATGTTGTCTTACCAGTACAAACACATTTTAGAGATATTTAGAGATTCTTTTTTCTTAAATGACGCATTAAAAATCACACAGATGAACTACTCAAGTCTGTCACCAGTGCTTCTTCTGGGAAGCTATCATGAACGCTACAAAGAACAAAGTTCTTCAAACACAAAAGTTTAGCAGAACATATGTTCTTTTAGTAAATGGCACACTTTTAAGTAGGTAGAAAACTCAACAGTAAACACGACCTTTGACTAAAAAGAACCTTTCAAGTTTAGCTAGGTTTATTATTTTTTTTTTTGGCAAATTGGAAAAGAGATTATTTCAGTGCACCCTAATGGACACATTATTCTTAGGTTATACTTAGTTATAAGCCATAGATATCCTTTTCACTCATAGGAAAAGAGGCTGGGTTTTAAACTATTTCCATGCAAGAACTAGCCTCAAAAATTCCTGAGGTTTAGAATAGGGATTTGCACTAAAAGCCCCCCACAAAACTTGCTCTACTACTGCAATATTTGCTATGGCCATGAAAAAAACAACTCTAGCAAACTCCAGAACCTATACTTAACTAGTTGCATTCACTCTACTTTTATTTATGTAAAGCTTTGAAGCTAATACTGATTCTTGGAAAGGCGTCATTATTTATCTCAAACTATTTTTAATAAATTTAAATATTCTTCAAAACTTACAGATTCAGTGAAGAGGCACAACTATGGTGAAAAAACACCACACCATTAATCACCATAGTGATTAATTAAGCAAGAATATAAATTTCATTGGTTTATAAGTAGCCACTACATATTTTACACAAATGTATCCAAACATGAGTGCCATTAATAGAATTTTATTTGCAAGCAAGAAACTCAAACAAAAAAGTTTACTTTCATGAATAATTGTGAATTTAATTCCATAATTTATTATTAATAGAATTTTTGCTTTGCCTATATGTAAATAAATATTATTTTAATATCTTTAATCTCAGAAGGGAAGACTTCTAAAACACATCCGTACTTTTTTACTGTATTTTATATTTAGCGTAATTTTTCCTAATTTAGTACTCCTAAGAAAATATCCTTAAAAGAGCAAATCTGAATTTGTTGATATAGCAAAGAAATGTACTATCATTACTTTTATGCAGAGGCTTATTCCTGAACAGTTTTTCCATGGAGAGTAGACCAAAACCACTGAAACTCTATCTGTCAGACATTGTGACTCATGTAGCAGACAGGGGCACAAGAAGGAGGATTTCCCCTGATGAAGTTGTTTACAAAATACGGGTGAGGTTGAGACTGATTATTGAGGTGGTCACTGGAGAAATCAGAAGTGTGTAATTTCTGGAGAATTTTATGAACATAAATCACAAATTGGTCAGGACAGAGAAGAGTCCCTGATATAAAATATAGCTTGAGGAGTAGCAGACACACAGTACCTTGCCTGACTGTCTTGCACACATTTAGACTGCACATCAGATTGGGAGCAGGGACAGAGCAATTACAGATTTAACATAATTTTTGCCCATCAGCCACTCTGAATAAGTTGCTTCCATCAAACTAAGTACTGCACCAGAAGTATTGATCTCCACGAGCAGTATGGATGCTTGCTGTGCTCCTCATGTGTCCAGCCTGCTCATACCCCAGGAACAAGTCTCCATGGAGCACCCACAAACCTGTCAGACAAGAAAGGAATATCTGCCTGCTGAGGACACAAATGCCTGAGTACAGAACCTGGCCCTCCTGGGTGTTGTTAGTCTTCACACCAAGCTACTCTAAGGAGAGGAGGGTTTCCAGTATTTTTTGTCATTTGATGGGTGTATATTGACATGCCAATAGTGAATGCCAAGAAGGCATTCCAAAACATGCACATCCTCCATAATTCAGAGCTGTTTACCTTAAACTCTTACAGAGGGAGCGACTAGGATTGATGAATAGGAGACTGAGTTTGCATGCTACCTGACGTAAGAATTAGATGTCTGCTGGGAACAATGTCTTTAAGACAGGGAGATGAAAGTCTTCAAGTTACTTCCCTAAAAAAGGCAATTGGAATTTACATCACAAAAAGAGGACATTATAAGGAGATATAAAATAAAGGATGAGGAAAGGACAGTTTCACAGAGTTTCAAACAGGCTTTTAAAATAAAGTCGCAAGAGCTTGAGGTTTTCTACTTCTAAATAGAGTCATGTTTCTTTTATGCTGTAAAAAAGTTAATATGATTAAATCTCCATGTTTCTGTCACATAAAATTTGGTTAGAACTTTGATATCTGACACAGACTTCTAGTTCTTTCTAGAAACTGCTCAATAATTATTATTACAATTCTAATAGCTGCATTTCAGCTTCCTTAGTGCTTATGAAATGCTATCAGAACTTGGTTTACACCATTATCTAGATTGTAAAAACATGTTGGAATTGGAAGGCTGTTTTAATAGATCACTTTACTTGACCTATCAGGGAAGAGCAAAAAGCTGCCAAGGCAAGATCACAGCTGTTTCTAAATGAAAAAAACCTGAAATCTAGGAAGACAATGAAACTTATTTTCACAATGTCTTCTGCCTTGACAGCAAAGCCAGTAAACAGCCCTCTGACAAGGTGCCACCAAAAGTTGTAGAAAAATGCCAAATTCTTTCTTGAACAGTGTGTCAGAGAACTTTCATTGACTGAGCAATACTTTCCCTCCCATCCATATATATTAGTTTCATATGTCTCATTTAGAGAGATTGGCATAGTTCTGACACCACACATAAGGATCTGTCTCAGACCAGAAGAGATCAGGAATTCTTCTTGTAAAAGAAGAAGAGCCAAAGGCAGTGCTATATCCCAGAATTGTATGCACTGCTAGTATTAGAACACACTGTCCACTAAAGTATCCTGTAATACATTCAAAATCCAAGGATCCTTGACCAAAAAAATTCTTATCATTCATTGTTGTCCATAAGAACCTCTCAGGTGAAAAAATTCTACTCCCACTGGGTCACAATTTGCCTGCAAGAACTGAGCATTGTACTTTGCATAGTATCAGTCAGCAGCTTTGTTTTATGATGAGGAAGAGCATCAGACTAACTGGAAAGGGTCATAACTAACAGCTCACCTGAGGCAGGCAGAATTATAAGGGCAAAACCATTGGACACACAAAGCAAAAAAAAATAGTCAGTAATAATAATTTCCAACATTAGTAGCAATTTACTGAACACACTATTCTGGAAAGCCCTTAAGATTACTGCTACTAGTTATGCTATCACATTACCCAGCTCATTTCAATATGCGCAAAGCAAGACACATATCACTTGTCACTTGTTTTTTCTTCCCAACAGAATAAAAGGGATAACAAATCTCCTGAAGGAACAGGTGGAATTGATGATGCAAGCCACTGCTTATGATAAAGGGTCACATTGCAAACGAGAAGGTCACAGAAAACAATTTGAAATGAGGAATGCAATTTTATGGTTACTGAATTTATATTATTTATAAATTAGCACAGCAACCTGTTACATCTGGGATGATATCCAAAAATAATTCAAACAGAAACAGGCCTTGTGGATGAAAGCAAAAAGAACAAAAACTAAGCATAAAGCAGAAAATTATTTTAAAAAGGTCAAAGTATGTGGTGGTGTGTGTATAGCAAACAATCTACAAAGTCTTGTAATTTCCCTGTAAATACAAAACATTGCACACTTCATCTATATCCATACTAAATATCTGCTCATTTCATTATAATTTTGGCAGTGTTGTTGTTTTGTACTAGAAGGAAAAATCAATACATTGTGCATAGCATTTTCTTATCTGTTGGGAGCAGAAGCATGCTGCTTGTGGAGCTGTAGAATCTGCTCCTGCCAGCTTAAAATGGTACATGCTGCAAATGTAGGGTTAAGCCATTCTATAAAACCTGGCACTTCCTCCCCCTATTTGTGCTATAGAAGACAGATCACATTTAACAAACTTTGCTGTCATTATGGACTATTCCTGGAGCTGAGATAATGGGTTTCCCTTTCTTTCAAAGTTTGTGATACAGAATGACAGCATTAAAAAAAAAAGCTTTGGTGATGATGAATTCCATGATTTTTCAGGTAGTTTTAAGTTCAGAATCAAGCCTTTCCTTTTGTGCTAAACCTGAACGTCTGTAGGTACTTCACAGTCTCAGGTGATCAAGTTTGGTCAGTGCTGGATGGCACAGTGATAGCAGATTGTGTGTGACTTTTCTCTATGGAGCAAAAAAAGGGCCAGATGGAGTTTTCTAGAATTTCAGCCAATATTGCCCTATTTCCAAAAAGCACCTGACAACAGCGAATCGAATTTAACACTGGTGGTGAAAATCAGTGGACTTATTAATTGTGACTGATGTTCAAGAAAAAATGTATAGACAAATGCCAACAGATTTAATTGAATAACACTGACTCCTGGACCAGAAGTGGGTTTTTGCTGGTTTTTTTTTTTGTTTTTTTTTTTTTTTTTTTTTTTCTGCTTAAAATACTGGAATATGACTGTCTTTTTTTAAACAACTGATAACTTAAAGTTAGTGTAGAATACAATCAGATACATTAAAAGTTTTTTATTCTAGTTTCTGATCTGGATAGAAAATGGGAATTATATTAATGTTGGGGGATATGGACATATTGCAGAAAATGGTAGATAATATCAGTGCTGTTTCTGCTGACTTTTGTCTTTCATTGCTTCCCATGACAAGATACCCATGAACTCTGGTTGATAATTGCAAGGCTGGTACAGAATAGACTGAAAAGAATATGCTTGAAAATATGTTTCCTGTTCTATGAAAAAAGAAAGCTATTTTGAATTACTCACATCAACAGTTACATTTTGGTCTTGTATTTGTGCCAGCAATCTGATCAGTGACACTCAGCTGTTGGTACCAATCAACGCTGTTACAGACTCACACAACCTCTTCCTTTCCCTTTCCCTTTCCCTTCCCCTTTCCCTTTCCCTTTCCCTTTCCCTTTCCCTTTCCCTTTCCCTTTCCCTTTCCCTTTCCCTTTCCCTTTCCCTTTCCCTTTCCCTTTCCCTTTCCCTTTCCCTTTCCCTTTCCCTTTCCCTTTCCCTTTCCCTTTCCCTTTCCCTTTCCCTTTCCCTTTCCCTTTCCCTTTCCCTTTCCCTTTCCCTTCCCTTCCCTTCCCTTCCCTTCCCTTCCCTCTTCTTTTTCTTTCCCAAACTAATGCAAACCAAGAAATGCCCAGCTGATTGTTTACAGAAGGAAGTCAGGCTTCAGTGGGATGTATCTAGAAGACGGTGTTATGATAGGAGAGCCCTGAAAAACACAGATATTATCAGTTAGATAGCTCATAAAATGCCCATGCATTTGGAGACCAACAGCTGCCATGCGAGGGTCCAGCTGCCTTCTGCTCACACTCTGAAGCTATTACATGAGACATTATATTTCAAAGATGTGGGCTCCAATATCACATCCCACAAGCTCAAATTGGTTCCACAGAGCTTGGGAAAGGAAATAAAAATGAGCATAAAAGTTTCCTTGCAGCCCAGCTCCCTGAGCTGTAAGCATCAGCAGAGAGATGCTACCTGGCTGTTTTCCAGCGTCTTACAGCTCTTCCTAGCTATCAGACTTTCCTGAGATGCAAGATAAAAAAGAAGAAGAAAAAAAAAAACAAAAACAAAAACTGAGTGTCTGCTTTAACACAGCTAGAAAGAAACCCCCTTCTTCTTAGTCCTCCTCCTCTTTTGTTTTCCGGAAATGAGAGGAGTTACTGACCTCGTTCCCCCATCAACTACAAAAGAAAGTGAGTATCACCTGTTCCCTCATATTTGAAGTGAAGCAAGTCTGGCTAGAAGAGGAAAACATCATTCTGGGGACAGAACTCTTTCACCCCTGCAAGGTGTGATCCCTGTGCTTGCAGGAAGACCTGTTGGCAGCTTCCTTCATCAACACTTGCCCTGGTATTTTAACATTCCTTTCATCCCTCTGCTTTCCCCAAACAACTTCATTTTGGTGAGTCTTCCCATGATTATTGGTTTCACCCAACTACAGCTTGAAGGTAAGAGAGAAGCACAAAATACAACAGGGAATTAAGGGAGACTGAATTTTCTTTTTAGCTTTGACTGATGGGGTGAGAGATTTTCCTGAGCTAGTAGAAGAGAATAGGAAAAGAAAAAAATTAAATTTTGCAGCACCAATATATAGAGACATAGCACACTGTAAAACACTGATTTCAAAACAAACTGGCTATCCTCAGCCAGGCAAACTAGGATGAGTAACTGAAACTCCCCACACTCTTCAACTTACTGATTTTAGGCCTACTGAGCCACAAGACTGTATTTCTTTTCATTAATGTTCTCCAGCAATAATATCTGAACAATAGCATTCAGTCTTAATGAAACACTTTATCTTGTATTATAGAGCTTGTTTCCTCATTAAGGCCATTTCTTCCTGGTGCTGGTACCCACATAAACCTAACAAACTCATTTACATAAAGATGTGGTGCTGCTATTCTCTCCCATCTACTTCTATCCAGAAAAAAAAATATCCTCACTGTGATAATTTCAGAGCTGTTTAAATGCCAAAGGAGAATAATCCATAAATTAAGTCATTGTTCTTATTGTCTATTAAAAAAAGCTATCAGAAAAGGCTGCTCTTATTTTGGCTAAATAAGAGCAGCTGGAAAGCCAAATGACAGCTAGGGACACAGCTGGACAGTCTGTTTTCATTGATTCTACCTGTGTGGTCTACTGGAAAAGTCGTTACACTTGTTGGGAAAGTTGCCACAAGATATTAAGAAAAGGAGAAGGAATTTACAAAGTGCTCCTGTTTTTAGTTTGCAAGACTTCACTTTACTACAGCAAGGAGCAATACATAGAATTGGCATTATATTGGTCTGGAAAGAAGGAGAGAGCAATTGGCTGTGACAGCTTTTGAAAGGAAAGATCCTAACTACAGTATAAATTATATTTTTTGACACTTAACTAGATCAGCATCCTGTGTCAACTATGAGACTGTTGATTCTTCTCAAAATACATGAAAGTTTACATCGTACATCACATGTAGACAACACTGCACAGGTAATTGCTGCAGGTGATACAGTCAGGGTACACACCTTCAGTAACAATCATGAGGAAGGAGGGGAAGTGATATCAACAGAAGCATAGATCCCAGAGAATTTTCAGAGTCAGTAAATAGATAAATGTATCTGAAAAGAGAGAGTATAGGTTTCTCTGGATCTATTCCTTGGACCTGAATCCCAGCTTTCAAGTCATGAATCCTACATGCACATGGAAGGAACTGGATCTCTTAACAGGGCAGATGAAAAGGTCTTTGAGCTGCCTAGCAAGATCAATAGAGCTATTTATTTTTCTTTTCTGGAGCTTAATACCTGAGACAGAGTCACTTCTGTCCCACTGGATGTCAGAACATTCTCCTGGCAGAAGGTAGTTCTCCATTTAAAAAAAAAAAAAGTGTAGGAATATTTTATTCAGAAAGGAGGTAGTAAAGGTTAATACTTTAACACTTAGTGTTTTAACATTCAGCTGTCTGGGAGACTTGATCTTCCCAGCTTAACATCTTGACAGCCACTCTTTCCTATCTAGCACGCTGAAAATACAGCTGTCTAAGACTGGGCTGAGCCTTTCTCTCATCTTGTCAATGCTGAGATTCTGGACAGACATCATTGCAAGAGCCACAGGCACACAAAGCAGGCAGCCTTCTGGAATCCTTTCTTCTTGTCTGTTTTCACAGAACAATTTCTTTTTCTTTCTAAAACTAGGGAATGTTTCAACAGGGCAGCTGAGAGAAGCTCTTGGTAGGTACACAAACCTGTCAGTGCTTTAGGTGAAGACTGTCCCCACTCAGATAGATTTGGGCTAGTTCTGCACTGGGTTGCAAGGTAGTATTATGGGGTCATCATTGAAATATCTGTGCAAATGTTTCCAGATTTGGACCCTGTCTGGAAAATGACCGAGTTTTTAGCTGATCTAGTGAAACAAAAGCAGAGTGCATCCATCCTATGCACACCTGGATAAGATAAACTGTTTTTCTAAACAGCTAAATTGGAGCAGTAACATGGAGAACTAACAGGTTGGAAAGAAATATTTTTGTGGGCTGAGCCCTGTTTGATAGTGACCCACTGCTAAGTATAACCTCATTTCACAATTTATTGATAAGTTTTATCCTCATTTTTCATATGGATAAATAAGCAATATAATAATGTAAGGGATTCTAAAAGGCAAGCCCAGTTTCTAGATACAAAAAGAAAGAAGGATCATATTGATTGTATACTTAAGAGACCTATCCTTGAAATATCTGATTGATGGCTCTCTTTAACAAATATTCTGAAGAAAATATGAAATGGGAAAGTAATAGATATAGAATTACAGTTTTAGACTAGAAATTATTGACAAGAGAATTATGAGCACGTCCAAAATGCTGGTAAACACTGGTGAGTTCCTTAAACAAATGCTTTTAGCAGTGAGATGTTGGTAATAATACATCAAGTCCAATCACATTCAAAAATTGTGACTCCAGGAAGTTTAGAGCAGAAGGCAGTTTCCATGATCTGAGTGCCCAGTAACAAAGATGTTCTCTGGAGCTGCAGATGATGCATGCAGCAGTTGACTGGACAGATATAAACTGGTTTTTGGAGCAGATAACACACTGAGCTGCTAGATAAGGAATATCAAGCAAGGGAGGCAGATGCCCCAAACCTATCTCCCAGATTCTGAGATGTGCATAATCATGAACTGCTTCAAGAAGACCTTCATGAAAGATAGGTATAATGATGCCTTTTCCCCCCTACTTAATTGGGAAAATTTATATATAAATGAAACTGAAAAATGGGCTAAAATTGGAGGAAAGGGCCAATACAGAATACAGACCATAAAGGCACTCTCCATTAGGAAGGAAGGAAAATTTTCTGAGCAGGAAAATGACATTTTAAATGTAGCATAGAACTCTTTCCTAGGCAGTAAATCTATATGACAGTCTATGTTACAGTGTACTGTGTTACTCCTGACCATGGGCTCTCTGAAGATGTGGGTACAGCTTCACACACTCCAATGTTCCTCATCTCAGAGTCTGCTGTTTAAGATGCATTTCTTCTTTTATGAAAATATCTATTGGCAGGCTGAACATTCAGGCATTTCTTACCCATGTTCATTATAGCTACCTCAGTAGACCAGTCCTGCTGTCAACAATCACACTCTGTCTTCCCATGGTGTGTGTGACAGGGAGCACTGTGACTATGATGCAGCAAGACTGTGGTGTTTGGAGTGGACAATCCACCTTGGCAGGCATAGCAAAGGCCAGGTTATCTGCAGTGCAGGTATTCAAGAATCTGCTTTTATGCTTTGGTGTGTCTAAAGGTGGACAGACACTTTGCTTGCCTATGATTCTGGGAGCTGTGGATGCAAAGCAGGTCTGGACTTGAGGCAGCCTCAAATTTATGTTTATAAAGCAAAGCAAATAGGGCTGGAAAAAGAGTGATTGTCCCTCTCCTGAAGTCAATGTTTCCTCATTATCACAGAGATCTAGACATGGCAGGATATCTGACAGTCCAGATAAGGTATCTTTCTTTGATGTTAAACCTTACAGTTACTACAAAAATTTTTAACCTCTCTTGTTGGTCTAAAGGTTTCTAATGCTCAGTGACCTTGCAATTATGGTTGGTCACTAAATTATGGTCTCCAACAAAATACTGAAGTGCTGGAATTTTTTTATCACCTCATTATGGTTAATATCATTTGAAATCAGATTGATTAAGTTCCTCCATCTGTGTGCTCCAAATGATTGACTGCAGTGTGAAAGTGTCAAAACTCACAAGAGAAACAAAATTGCAGAGAGGAGCTTCTAGCAGATGTCACTTCAAGAAGAGTCACCAATCTCCAAAACAAAAGGAAATAGAGCCAGCCAAATACACAACACATTGATTAAAGAGACATTATCTAGTACAACCATTGATACTCACTGTGAAATAAGTACCATATTAAAGACTAACTTCAATTTCCCTTCTGTAGAAAATTAAATCCTTAAGACTTTAATATGAACAGGTGAATGGCAGATGAAAGCAACAAAAATTTCACAGAACTGTTTAAGATCACCTTTTTTTCAAGGATTATTTGGTTTTTAGCACTGTGCTTCCTTCAGCATCACTATTAACTCTTGCCTAAGTGTTCCACTGTTTTCCCTGTAGAGCTTTCTGTGCCAATCCAGCCATTCAGTCTTGGCTGGCAGGGATCATGTTTTCCATTTTATTTCTGTTCCTTTTTTTTTCATGGTATTTCATGTGTTATTTCTGTTCCTTTTTTTTTCTCTGGTACCTTCATTCTAGTTGACTTTTATTAAGGATTAGTTAAGACTAATATGCCACTTTAACTAACACACTGGCCTAGTAATTTCTTAGTCTCTGAGATGCTTAATTGTTGGATTTTAGGTTTTATTTATTATTGAATTTTTTTTTAAGACAGAAAACAGTTAGGAGAAATACCATAACAGCTACCACTACAAACACAAACTGTTAGCACAAGTGTTTTTGCACTTTGGTTAGCCTTCTGTTTCAAATAACTCCTCAGAAAAACAAAGGATCATGGAGATGAAGAATCAGACTATGCAGAATAAGTTTTTAGGATAAGCAGAGTTGAAAAGTATCAGGTATACGTGCTGAGCAGGGGCAATTTTACTTTAAGGTGTTTGAATTTTGTTTCCATGTCTAACCATCCTTATTAACCTGAAAAGGAAACACTGTAGGCACCAAAGTCATCAGGACTTTTTCAGGTGTAACTGCTGAGACCCAGAAAAAAAAAAAAAAAAAAAAAAAAAAGAACATCTTTAAATTTTGTGCTGTTTTGTAAATAGTTAGAGGGCAAATCCAACCATGTGTAGATGATCTAAGTGCGTTACATGGCAGCACAGATGTGAAGAACCTTGCTAGAACTCTTCATTGATTTAACTTCTGTTAGTTCATTCAAAATATGAAATGTTTTCATATTTAAAACAACACTAAAGGACACATACAGACACACACACACACAAATGTGTATATATGTGTATAACACAGATTGGCAGTTGTTTGGAGCAACAGACTGCCACGGGCATAAGGATATGTATAACTCCTGCCAGAGCACTGGAAGCCAAGGTCTGGCTGCTGCTGCTGGAGCCAAAGGCAAAGCAGGGGCATGTGGGACACTGCCTGCTGCTGCTGCAGGACTGTCTGCCTACAGCCAAGTCCGTTCTGACTTCCCTCAGGTTGCATCTGGTCCCCAGTGCTACACCTCTCCTGTAGCAGGAGGCAGAGCCTGGGACCCCAGTAAAGCCTGGTGTGTTCCTTGGCACAGCTCCACGTGTCCCCTTGAGGATCTGGCTGCTCCATCAGAGTCTGTTACCTCAGTCCCTGTAGCTCCTGGATTGCCGTGCAGATTCAGCTGGACTGTCACGGCCCTAAAATCCCTCCACAATTTTATTTCTCTGGTGAGCTGCGACCCTTTCAAATTATAGTCAGTCATTTCGAGCACACAGATGGAAGGAAATTTAACCAAATTTATCTTCAGGAATACAGACCATAAAGGCACTCTCCATTAGGAAGGAAGTTTCAGAGTTTCAAGCTCTCATTTTGTAATAAGGCACCAGAATCTAGTGACAAGCCATTGAAAATAATATCTCTCCTTCCTTCCTGACTCTCTTCTTCCCAAGGCAGGTTTTGCCGAGTCACGGTCCAAAGAAGAAGCTTCATTTCAGGGAGATAAAAGACTCAACTTGCCTACATTTCAGAGAAGCCTTGCGTCATCACTGAATTCCAATTGTCCCAAATTACATTTTGGTATTAAAGGCAAATGATGGCCAGTGACAAAACTGATTGTATTTTTGAATAAGCCATCCCCAAAATCAAAACATGGAGCAGAAGAAACATCTGTGTTTTATTTCTGTTAGAAGTCCCTCTGTTTAATACATGAGCTCTGTTTGATGAAGCATGTCCTATACAAATAGTTTGGGAATTATAATTTAGGGGATTTAACTTCTTGGAAATAACTTTTCTGAATGAGCATAAGAAATTCAAATCAGGTAACATCTCAGCTTCACAGTTGAGACCTGCTTTCTCATGCTTGATAGATTTCTGTGACTTCAGCTATACTGTTGTGTTTTGCAGTTTCCCTTGGCATCCTTTCTTGTCCAGAGTAAAACCTTGTCCTTTCAGCACAAATCACCTGCTACAGTGTGGGGGGAGCCTTGGGAGAGCCTGGCCGCTGTAGTGCTCTACAGGACACTTGCCCCTTTCCTGAAGATGCAAAGCAAGACAGGGAAGGAAGAAGATGCAGACAGATAGAAGAGCTGAGTTAAAAAACTTGACAGAAAGCACTGCAGGTGCTGCCATGGGTTTTAGAAGAGTGTTTTCCTATTCCGTGGTACATTTCCATGCACCAGCAGTTGCACTGACTGTGGTATTGCTGTGTTCTCTACAAGCAACATGAAGGAAACAAACAGGGAATAAAACTTGGAGGTGTTGCTGGGGAGGGTGAACAGAGGCTTTGCCCAAAGCCAAGAAAGGCAGAGTGAGGATTATATCTGGACTGGCTGGAATAAGAAGCCATGAGGTATTTACAGGGGAGGTACAGTACAGCAGCCTGGGTGTCAGATCCCCACTTTAGGCTACCCATGCAGCCCCTAAAAAGTAGGGTGAGCCTTCCTTGGGGGAGGAGCTGCTAAGAGGAAAAGTGAGAAAAATTAAGGGTTTCCGTCTAGATGGTGTTGGAAGCAAGAGGATACCTCAGAGGAAGGTTGGGGAGCTCACAGGAACAATCAAATACATACTTACAGACTTTATACCCAGAAAAAAAAAGAAGTTTTTAATGTTTGGTTTGTCCAGGTGCTCTTTGTTTTTCTCTCAAAGAGCAGCTCCTTACTTTTCCTCCCTTTGTTCCCTGTACTCCCTATAGCCCTGTGGTTTGCTGTCCCTCTAGGCACTGGCTAAGCCTCAAAGGCAGACAATCTCATGCAAAAAAAGAAAGTAAATGAAAAGAACAACAGATAAAGGCCAAAGGCTTTTAAATGAGTTATTTTTCATGATGTTTTTCTGTCATGTGTAATAAAGTCAGCTGCATTCCTTGTCACCTGGATACATTCCAGGGAAATGGAAATTGTCACTACAAATAGAGTAACTGGGCAAGAAAATATTCTTTTCAGGCCTCTTCCTCTTGGGATGTTTCATTCAGTTATTTCTTGATGTGTTCACTTTCAGGTAGGTATATAAAAGTTCACCTTGCTCATCCCAGTATGTTATAAAGAATTGAGTTGACACGGAAGAACCACTTGGAAACTGTGCTTCTAAAACACTATCAGGTATTTTATTATAGCTGATGGATTTTAGCTCAGAAGAAGCTGAGGGATAGCATTTGTTGGGCTGGGACACAGAGCAGGCTTGGCCCTTCCAGGTAAGACAATACACTCAGGTCCAATTTCTGACTCTGGTCCATCTTTGCATGTGATTCTGAGCAAGGCACTGCTCTTCATGAGCACTCTTTTCATAATCCCTGCTTTTGGGAGCAATCACAAGCTGATAGATAATCTACCTGCAGCCACATATAGGACTTAGGTCTGTGGGTCCTCAGATCTATTGGAGCCCTCTTGACATGGTCATAGCACAGAATATTAAATCACATGGAGCAGATAACAGTAATTAATCTAACAACTGAACAAGTTGGCATTGCACCTATTAGGCAAAGCTCTGGGTTTATGAACTTGAATTGGAAATGTGCAGCTGAGAACCTGGATTCTTGAAGTTTTGTCTGTGCTTCAGATGAAAACTTTTGTCCTGTCTGTGCTTACTCTGCATTTTGCTGTGACCACTTATTGCTGTTTTCTGAGGCATTTCTGAGGTTTTCTGTAATTTGTAACAGCCCAAGTCATGGAAAATTGTGCTTGTTCGGTGTCCATAACCACAGAACAGCAGCAAGCACAAAAGAGGACAGCTGTCATTACAAAGCTTACAGCTTGAGAGCACAGAGGGATACAGGCACCATCTAGGGCAGTCCAGTATGGGTCATCAAGGTAGGCAATGACCTCTATTCATCTCATTTCTGGGAAAGACAAGCTCTCTGACAGCATCCACTTTAAAATGAGTTGCTGGTGTCAAAGGATGGATGGCAAGATCAGACTCTTTGGTTGTCCTCCCCTGCCTAGAAACTTACCCCTTCAAGAAGCCAGGAAGAAGATTTTTTTGAGGAGTTTTCTTCTGTGCTCTCTATTTTATTTAAAATGCTCTCATATTCCACTCAGCATCAACTAAAGCATGAGTGTTCTTGCAAAGGTTCGCAAGATCGCTGTTTCATAGCGCAGCCCCTTTACTACTTTTGCCATTCTAGATTTAATCTGTTGTGAAACCAAGAAAGCCAGAAACCCTCAAGGCACAGTGGACAAATGCTTGAAGATCCAAATGCTTGTGAGTGACTTGAGTGAATTGCTGGGTTGACTCTCTGGAGGGAGCCCTGACATTTCCCACAATCAGGTGTGAGAACGGGGGGAGGTGTGTGCCTGCTATGAAAGCAGAGGCCAAGGGCTCTATTTTTAGCATGAAATATATTAAGCTAATAGCAGCAACAGTGTTTCCTCTCTACAATTTCCTCTTTCAACCTGCACCACACAAAACACAGAAGCTAATATAATCATTCCTGCCCCACTTTAACCCCTTATTTAATGCTCATGGGAAGAACAGCAGTGAGGTTACAGACTGTCTAGACCCTCTGCCAAGCTACAAGGATAATTCAGGTCAGATTCACTGAAGAATCATCTTAGGAATGAACAAGGAAACAAAGACCATACCATTTTTAATCAGCTGTACAAGGAAGCCACTGTATTGGAATTTATAAGCTACAAAACTAGCTATTTTCTGGAACTTAATGACATTGAAATATGCAGCTTGTACAAACAGATCTGACAGGTTTAAGAATAATTGCACCAGAAAAAATAGAGGATTGCAGGTCATGAATATTTTGGTAAATTTTGGTTTATGTGATAAACCAAATAAGCCTTTGATGTCATAGGCTATGATGAAGACAACAATCAAACATGAGAGAGAAAAATTAATATGTATAAATGTGGTAGACAAAAATTAAATACAAATGAAGAAAAAAAATCAGAATTTGTTTGACATTTGAAGGGCTAATTATCCTGACAATCAATTTCTTTCCTATTATTTAAAGTTTAATCTCACCAAGGTCAACTTTCAACCATAAGCTGTTGAATTTTGCTATTAGATAAAATACAGTTTGGAGTTTTTTTCTAGTTGTTTTGAATAACAGTATTGGATGAAAGCCTCTGTCAGAGAATTACCTGAGATGCCGAGGTCCCTGACAGAGTGACAGAGATGTTATTAAAAGCAAGGATCTTCATTTCAAGCTTGACATAAATGATTTTGTAAACTGTCAGGGAAGACAGCTAATAACTCTGAAAGGTCCTTCAGAAGGGCAGCAGTGATGAAATCAAACCCTGTGGAAACCTTGTTAAGAAGAATAAGCTCCTATGGATCTAGACAGTGGGTTAATTATGCTTCAGACCTGATCCTGCTGCACATCCTCCTCAGCAGGAGCCAGTGCCCTGGATGCAGCCAGAGGCAGCAGACTCTCACTAGCTGGCTGTCAGTCTGAAGTCCCTGAAGCTCCTGTGATATGGACACTGTCCCTGTGCTTTGTCTGTGTGGTTGTTATGGGACAGCCTAAGCTCTAGGGGAGCTCAGGCACATCAAGGCAGGCATTGGTTCAGAGCTGGAGACAGGCCAGTAGGAGGCCAGTCAGGAGACATATGATGGTTGTTCATCTTTAAATGTATTTAAAATATGGAGACTTTGCAGTCTCAGATAAAACAAACAGGGCATCGATGCCATCAACAGTTCACCATGACTTGTGGTCTTGTTTCTGTTTCAATTTCCTAGAGACAACCATACATTACTTCCTTCAGCAAGGCTTAAAAGAAAGGCCTTTCCCAGGGGAAGTAAAAGGAGAAGGAAAAAAAAAAAAAGGTTGACATTCCATATCTGTCATTATTTGTCATTTATTCATGCCAAGATTAACAGGTTAATCCTCACAGAGTGAATGGCACCTGATGGGAGAGGATTGGAGGTGGATCATCTCTCACAGGCTCAGGCTGGGCTCCAGTGCCAGCACTCCACAACAGGTGCAGGCTATAACTGCACCCCAGAGAGCAAAGTGAATCACATTTTACACCATCTTGAGAGTGTTACTGATCTTTGTCCATCTCCCTCTGTTCCCAGGTTGTTGCTGAATTAATTATTGTATGTAAAAACGATATTAAGCAATAAACACATCTGAAGTGATAGCCTAAGGAGACACCCTGTACACTCCTGTGTATCCTCTGCTTCCACCATCTATTAAAATGGAAAATATCTCTGCCTTCCAGCAAGTATAATACTGAATAATTATGGTTCCAACTGAATGGGGACCAACATTTTTCTATAATGGATCATAAAGAAGATATGGATTGAATTTACAACTAGAATGCGACTCATCCTTCATTTTTGTCAAAAGATCTGTGCAGCAGAAAATGTATTTTCCTAATTTATTTTAAATCCATGATTAACAACGTGTCTGAGGCACAATAACAAATAGGGTTTCAATTGCTTAACTACTACATTCACAGAAAATGCCATTTATGTGCAGGACTGGTGGTGCAGCTGTCGAACTCTGAGAGTCACTTAAATGCAAATGGCACTTGTGCTTCAAAGCCTGAACATCCATTTGGTATTTGCTGCTCCATAAAGTAGTTCAGCATACCTTAGATAGCTGCTCTCAAGGTATACTAAGGTATCATTTCTCAGACCATTAATATCTTGTGGACCTGGAAGAATACTATTTTAAGTCTTCTCAAGGTTTACATAAGGCTTACTTACGTTTTAGTTTAACTAAACTCAGGTTACTAGTTCAGTTTACTTTAACAGTTACTCCTTATCCTTCTCCACAGAGAAATGATCATTATTTCCTTTCCATCCTCTCACTCTGAATCTCAAGTCCAATAGCCAAGCAATAATAAAGACATTCTGAAGTATTCAGTGATAAATCTGCATAACAGAAATACATGATGTAGGAAATAAATGCTATTTCTCTAATTTGGAGTGTTAAATATTGGATACTGCAGAAGATACAGCTCAGAGTGTGGCTCAGAACATAAGGTCATGAAGCCTTAATGCTCTTAGTGTTGTTAAGATTGATTAATTTGTGTCACACTGTTTTTATTACCATCATGGCTCAGGAATGGCACTCCCCAATTCAGCGCCTCCACTGAGATTCTCCCTTTTCTGCCTTTCCTGTTCAGGCAGGATGGAGTTGAGAACTGGAGGCACAAAAGGTGAAAATCATGGGCTGACATAAAAACAATGTATTGGGAACAACAGTGAGACAAGAAAATGAACAGTAACAGGAAAAAAATTAATAACAAAAGATAAAAGGCAAAGGAACAATTTATGGAAAGTCAAATACTGACAGGCTCTTCCACATGGTGCCTTCTCTCCCTTCCTCCTGGAACTGAGAGGTGATATCAAATAACACCTGGCCCTTAGCCATGCCTGCTCAGAACAGGCTAGAGTCAGGTCTTGTAAGTAAAATGATAAATTCCTCAACAGTGTGAAAACTAAATTCACTATTCTATTCACTAACTAAATTCACAAAACTAATTCAGTGAAGATTCTTGTTACATTTTTTTATGCCTGTGTGGTTTCCCAGGCTTTGTAAATGAGAGCAGAAATTATACAAAATTTTCAAACCTAAAACTACAAAAAAGAAAAAAAACCCCTCATATACTTAGAAAATATGGGGTATGAACCGATTCCCACCCGTAAAAGCACCAAAGCCGTAAAATCTGACTACAGTTAGGGTCAAAGTTGGGATTCACTGTGCTACAGTGAAGAAAGTTGAATTTAAATCATTAGGAGGTCAAATATTTAAGAAAAAAAATGCAATTGAAGTTTCACCATCCCTAAACTAACCCAAATGGAGACTAATTTCTGTGCTCTTTTAAGGCCAACTGTATTTTAGAAGCTGTTTTAGATTGTTCAGGGAAGAGGATTTTTTGACTGGTGTCAATTTGATACCTGCACTAGTAACTAGAAATACTTAACATTTAGGAAAACAGTGTATAATTTATAGTATCCCTTGTAGATCATATCATATCATATCATCATATCATATCATATCATATCATATCATATCGTATCATATCATAATATATCTTACATTCATTCCATAAATTCTCCTGTGTTCTAAGCATCCCAAACCAAGGTTTTTAAGTTTGATCTTAGCTTGCCAGGGAATTAGGACTCACTCATCTGATAAATACTTTGCCACTAATTTGCCCACTTGCTTTTAGTTTTGAGCTAAGGCTCCAAACAATTAATTAGTTATGAGGCAACGTCAGCACCTGCGTAGATTTGCAAAATTATTCCAGAGCAAAATAAACAGCAAAATAATCTGAAACAGCAGCACTGGAAATGCTAGGATTTTACTAGGTGTCTAACTGTGGTAAAACAAAACAAAACAAAACAAAACAAAACAACCCAACAAAAATGAGGAAATAAAAGAGTACATGACTTAAAAATACAGGTAAAAGGTACCGGCCACTGATGGCAAGGGTATAGGTGAGAAGACTGATGCAGTGAAAAGGGAGGAGGGCGGGTCTATTGTGCAATATTCCTCTCTGTGCAAGCTTAGAGAAATTATGTTTTCAAAATTAATTCAATAAACATGGGCAGCGTGATTTCAATCAGCAGTGTTTCTAAGTGAATATATTTATGTAATTGTATGAAAGCAAGAAATAGAAAGCAGAAAGCCTAGGAATCAAAAAAAGTAACAGTTGCAGCGTGATTGAAGTGCAACAGAAAATGACAGTAGCAACAGAAATGTGTTATTTCATTTTCTACTTTAGTGAAAACACAAAAATATGTTGAAAGAAAAAAAAGCTTTTATAGACAGATGTGACATCTTGTAATATGGTATGTATTAATTAATACTTTGATATATGACAATGGGTACACTATATGAGCAAAGAAATTATAGTTCCATTAGTTTAATATTCATATTAAATAAAATTATGAAGACTATATGAAAGTAAAAGAATGTTCTGTAATCATGACAAAGATGTCTTATCAGTAGGCCATGTAAATTATGCTGAAAATTATAGTTGTAGATAATAAATTAAAGATTTATGCAAAGTGGCAGATACCACCACTTCAGGCGAACTTGAAGAATGTGAGAACGAACCCCCTAAGAATGTGAGAATGACCATTTTTATCCCTTCATATTTTTTTCACCATATAAAGTAAGATTGTGGAAAATCATTTTGTTTATAACTTCTGTGCTAATCAAGATAGACTACAGAGATTTCAATCAAGTTGTAGTTCAACATTTCTCTTCTAAAGTGATACATTTCTGTTTAATTTCTATCATAACTTACCACGAGGATGTCCTGTCACCTTTCTATTTTAGAAAAGATGAAGTGATCATTTTCACCTTTTGGCATTTACACAGAATTACTGAATGGTTGAGGCTGGAAGGTGCTTCTGGGGGTTGTTTTATCTAAATCCTTCTCATCTCAGACCGGGCCATCCAAAGCCATGTGCCCAGGGTCAGACATTAAGATGGCTTGTGACTCCACAACCTCCCTGGGCAGCCTGTGCCAGGACACCCTCACTCTCACAGTGAAAAATCTGTCCTGATATTTGAGGGGAATCTCCTGTGTTTCAGTGTCTGCCCATTGCCTCTTTTCCTATGGAGGCACAATTTGAAATTGCCTGGATCCATCTGCTTCACACCCCCCCATCACATAATGATAAGATCCCTCTGAGCCTTCTCTTCTCCTGGTTGGAGCTTTTTTCCATTGGAAGGATGATGCAGTCCCTTAAACATTTTAGTGGCCTTTTGCTGGACTCTCTCCAGTAACTCCTTCTGTTCTAGGAAACTCAGAGCTGAGCATTTCCATGTGCCATGTGCCGCTGACTATGTTTGGTGCCCTAATCTTGGCCTACCCAGCTGCTCACTCACTTCCCCTCCCCAGGAGCACAGGAAGGGGAGATAGGATGAGAATCTTGTGAGTTGAAATAAAGTCAGCGATGCTGCTTATCAGCCACTGTCAGGAGGAAAACAGGCTCAACATAGAGGAAAAAATTAAAGTAATTAACAATTGAAATGGATTTGGGTAGCGAGAAACAAAAAGAAAAACATTTAAACAACTGATTTCCTCTCCTCCTATGCCTATCTATGGTTTTATGCCTTTCTTTCATGTTTTCCCAGAGGCACCACTGGCTTGGCTGATGGGCTCAGTGTTGCCTGTGTTGGCTGTCACGGCTGTGTCCTGCTTGGGACCTCTTCCCTCAGAGCCCACCCTGCTTTTAACACTTCAGCCATGCTGTACACCTGCCACGTTCCTTGCACATGTCTTACATCTGTGTCCATGTTCTCATCTCACCTTTTCTGCCCCCTTGCCTGGTGTGTATGTTGTGTAATAGGGATGTCTTGCTGCTGAGTTCCAGAGGCTGGGGCACCCAGCCAGAGATAGAAAGGTTTCTCTGCACACTTTCTGGCTGCCATTCCCAGCAACTGAAAGTAGTTCTTAAATATTTTCTTGGGTCTAGGTCATTTATGGAAGCTTAACCCTTACCAAGAAATTACAGATTACACCCTCTAATGAGCTTTGGTTCACTCAGGCCTAGGCAGCTCTCATTTTCATTGGGATTTTCCCAAGTACAGGGATTTTCCCAAGTACAGCCTCAGGATGTGATCTTGCACTTCTGTTCTTCATTCAAAATTCCCTGTGGAATGTCTTTATTTTATTAACTCTAGCAAAGGATTTTTTGGTCCCTCTATTGGTAAACTGAGAGGACAATCTTGGGAAGTGGCTTTCATTTACTTACCCATTTCAGCTGAAGAGTGCAGACTTGGATGACTCAGGCTAATATTAGATTAAACATTTTATTATCTTTGCTTCATTTTTTCTTTATTTATTGCATTTAAAAAAGTAATAAATGAAACATAACCAATCAGAAAACTCCATCCATTCCTGAATCTGATAGACAAAGGATTGGATAAAAAAGTGAAAATACAATCAGAATTATTTGAAATGTCATGGAATTAAAAATAAAAAACACTGGGATAATTCCCACTCTGGATCAAAAGTCAAAGCAAACTAGCTTTTTAGTGGATCTCACTGTGATACTTTGACTGCTCTTTGTAGGACTGAAAGGTATAGCAAAGAACTATTTCATATCAGCTCTGTTGTGTATAATCCTATTTTTCTTTTTCTTTTTCTTTTTTCTTTCATTCTTCTTCCTTTGATTGATTCTACAGCACCAAGGGTAAGAGTCATGACTCAAAAACCTTGAAATTCTAAGTGTTGGAGAGTCCTTCCTGTTGGATGAGCACAATAACTAAAGAGCTCACAGTATGGCAGTGGAGCATAAGAGTATATGGTGATAAAAGCAGCTACAGTCTAGGGCGCTGTGGCATCAAAGAGACAAATCAAGGGCCCTGAATTAGATGCCTGTAGCCTTGTGATTAAAGCAGGCTTACAGAGCACAGCAAGCATGGAGCTTAATATCTTGTATTGGTTGGGGCAATTTAACCCAGGTCTCCCACCGGCTGAGAGAACATTTTATTTTTTTTTTTTCTACGCTCAGTTCTGTGAAGGAAGTGTTCCAGTCTTCTGGATATATAGAGGCGCCTGCAGGATGCCTTGAGAGAGACGTCAAATTCTAGGGATAAGAGTGGAAAAGGAGGCTCTGAAGCCTGCTTTCCATGAAGAATTTTTTACTTTGTTTTCTAATTCTAGGTGGCTGCCTGCTAATCTTGGAATTTAAAGATTTTTAGTATGACACACCTGCCTCCTCCATTGCATTGCACTGAGGTCTGTGTCTCCAGAATCTGCATGGGCAGCCTGAAGGCAGAGGGCAAAGATGGGAGGAGAAGAAAAAGGCAAGCAGGAATTTAAAAACTATCTGATGCAACTCAGATCTTCCATGCATGTCTGTCCTTGCCACTACATCTAGTTCTTAGCCCTATTCTTTCAAAACTGAAAGAGAAGATCAGCCTTATGATTAAAAACCAGCCAAAGAAAGCGTTCTAAATGTGCCCTGGGAGGCTGCCAGCACTGCATAGGCTGTACTCCATTCACAAAGGAGGATTTGCTTATCTCCCTCTTGTTGGGTCTGTCCCACGTTTCCTAAAAAGTTCACCAAAAAGAGAACAGGGAGCAAAATGAGTGATGTCCAGAAACTGCAGGGATTGGTTCCATAATTGTACTGTTCTTTTATCCAGTTACAGTTTCATGTGAAATGCACTTCCATTTTCAGGAAACAGAGTTTGGGCTATATTTCAGTCAATTTCAAAAATATTGGTCTCTCTTTTCAAGCACAGATTTAAATTTTATCACTTTGTCCTGAAGTCACTGCTAACCACAAATGTTTAGGGTCATCCAATCTGCTCTTCTATCACACATACTCTGCCAGCTTTTTTTTGCATTAACCACTGTCTAAATGTAGGTTTTTTTCCTTAGAAGGAAATTAAAATTTACACACACCCCTCCCTCCTCTTCCATCTGCCTCTCTCTTGCAATTAGCTTTTTTGCTTGTCCACTTTGCTGGGAAATGGAAGATGTATTTAAAGCATCTCTGAAATCTTGAGAGAAATCCTCTAATCATAAATTCACAGCCCAAAGTGGTGATGCTGCCACCTCTTCCAGGCACTACTGATGGACAGAGCTGTGTCTGTCTGTGTACTGGGTTTGTGTGGCAGCAGCCTACATGGGTGTTTGCTCTGAGAAGATGCTAGAAGCTTCCCCTGTGTCCAGCAGAGCCAATGCCAGCCAGCTCAAGATGGACCTGCTGATGGCCAAGGCACAGCTCATCATCAGCACTGGAAGCACCTCTGGGAAAACAGAGATAAGAATGGAGATGAAAACCCCTGCACAATAGCAGCCAGAGAACATATGGGTGAGAATATACAGGAGAAACAGTCCTGCAGACACTGAGGTCAGTGAAAAGGGAGGGAGAGGAGATGCTTCAGGCACTGGAGCAGAGATTCCCCTGCAGCCCAAGGTGAGGCAGAGTGTCTCTCTGCAGCCCATAGGGGTCCACTGTAGAACAGATATCCACTGGCAGCCCACGGGGGACCCCACTGGAACATCTGGATGCCCAAAGAAGACTCTGACCCTGTGGAAAGCCTGTGCTGGAGCAGGCTCCTGGCTGGACCTGAGGACCTCTGGAGAGTGGAGCCCATGGTGGAGCAGGTGTTCTGGCAGGACTTGTGACTCCATTGGGGAAATCAGACTGGAGCAGTTAGAAATTAAACCAAGTCCCCCAAGTCAAGTCTGTTTCGCCCATGATGGTAGTTGGTGAGTGATCTCTCCCTGTCCTTCTCTCAAAGCACAACCACTTTCATTATATTTCCTCTCCCCCATCCCTCTGAGGAGGGGAGCGGGCACATGGCATCCAGCCAAGATCAACACACCACAGCCTACCAGAGCAGAGCCTAAGCTGATTAATTTTTTATGATTTTGAAGGCTGAAGTTTTGGATTTAAGCAAATAGATCTCACTAAAGTCCTACCTAAAACAGCTTAATCTTTTGAGATCTCAAACAGAGGGCACTAAATACGCAAACCATGTAGCTGACATTTGCCTTGGGAGTAAGGGCAGAGAAAAGCATAAGAGAAAGGAAGCTTGAAATAATGCCAGCTCTCTGCTTTGAACATTAAGATAAAGGAAATGCAAACGTCACTTTTTGAGCTTTTATATTTTATTTAAAGTGTTTAAATTATTGGAGTAAGAAAAATAAAGGTAGGAGTTAAAAAATGGGGGGGAAAGTAAATGTATATGTATGCCCAGAATCTAAATGAGAAGTGCCTATTAACTGCTGTCTACAGCTTGTAGAGTTAGTATGTTTAAAAGACAGCTAGATGCACAACTGCACTGAATTAAATATGCTTGTAGAGATATAAATATAGAGGCATTTGTCAGGATTTGCCTTCTTAACAATTCACCAGTTATTTCAATTACTTTTGATTGTTGCCTGTTTAGATACAGGACAGGACTGTTTGCTCTAAGTGTTATATCACCTGTCAGCCACTATCATTATGGAGCTCTGAGTGATGAAAGAGTCCATGGAATACTATAAAGGAAAAGTAAAAATGAATATGGAAGGTCAGAATAAGCTGTTCAGCTTCCCAGGAGCTTCCCAGCAGCTAAGAACCCACAGGTTCATTAAGCCTCTGGGTTATAAGTTCCCTGTTTCTTCAAAGCAAACACAATAATTACCAAGCACGTATTTCTGCCCCAGTCATGCCTCGGCCAAAGCTAGCAGGTAAGGCTGGAGGGAGCTCATTCACTTCACAAAGTCTGTTTCTGGACCCTCCCAGAGAATATCCTCCCAGTTCACTGCAGGGGTGACCACAGGACCACCCTTTTAGGTACAAACCATTTAGACAGCACATAGCCAGAAGAAATCAAGAACTGGGAAAAGCCAGCATACTGCCACAGTGAACAGGTGTTTGATAAAAAATATCAGTCACACCAAAATAAAATCAGGGCCAAAGAGGGAAACATGGATAAAGGTAATGGAGTAGAAAATAATACCACAGTTATAATAGTGCTTTTGTACTCAGGTGGAATATTGTGTCCACTTTTGGACTATAATAGCATGACAGGTTCATGGGCAGGAAAATGGAATGCTGAGAAAAAGATTTCTGTATGAGAACTAAGTAATTTTAGAAAACAGTCATTTTAGGTAAGAGTCGAATTACACTGGCACATTGCAAGTAGGACTGAACAGCTTGTTTTCCTTTACCCTACCTGGAGAACAGCTCTGGAATTTTCTGCATTGTCTGAAGGCTCTGCGCTGAGTGGAAATACTTGCTTTCACACAATGCTTAAATTAACTCCTCGTTGAAAAATGGCATCATGCCCAAGATGTTTGTAAGCCTCAAAGTTCCTGTTGATATGGCTAATGAGACACACCATTGTTGCTGAACATGGTTTCACCAAAAAAACCCAAATGAACCCCTTCACTTCATGCTCCAGGGAAGAAAACAGGGACGACTAACAAGCAGAAGTCAGAGAGAAACTCCCTTTACCATGTATAGACAAAAACTAGAATTCAATTTTTACAGCTCTGAGGGAGAGTTTACTAACCTGTATAGAGCAGTGCTCTAAGTTCCTACATAAAGATGATCTGTGTTGTAAAGGGCTTTCTATTTAAAGAAAGTACATCAGCAGATAACGAGACTTCAAGATACCAGAATACCCCTTAAACTCCTGGATCTAATGCACAATTAGGGTGCAGCAGTGCTTGAGGAATGGCCTTACCCTACTAACAAGATGGAAAAAGCTCTGGTTCTGGAATGAGGAAATTATGTTCTGATCAGTTCCCTTTGCATTACCAGTGTTTGCACTGGCTTCAAGTCAATAGTATTTGCAGAACTACATTTATCTAAAAGGGATTTAGAGAAAGCTGTAGTTGTTTGGGTTTTTTTAAAATATTGCTGTTGTGTTTTGTCAGACCTGCCAAGCCTCAGCTAGGGGAATTAACCAGGCAATTTGGCACAAGGAAGCAAGTGGAACCAAGATGTGCCTAAAATTTGTCTCCCAAAAGTTGCCAAACCAGCATTGCAAATGCTAATGGTTTTTTTTGCAGATGCTCAATAGTCACAAAAGGCATAAAAGAAAATGACATCTGGTCATTTTTCAAAAGGCACATGTCTTATAAATAAAAAATTATATCTCTTTTTTATTATTTTTTATTTTTCAATTGTCTTCTTACAATGCCATGTATCAAAGATTTTTAATTATGATTAGTTTGTAATAAAAGACCCAAGTTACTTTTCTGAGCACATAAAAACTAACAAACTCTTTAGCAACAGCTTAAGCTTAAAACTGAAGTAATTTTAGAGGCGTAATACATGTTCTGTTTTATGTTGAGAAAAAAAAATTTCAGCACAAAATAATATTCCACATTCCAGAGATCAAAGTACTTCAAGACATTTTTTAAGCTAGACATTTCATTGCTAGGGACTGCAATCTCTTCATTGTTCATTGCTCTTTGAAATTCTGAGCAAAGTACTTCCTAAGAGACCATGGAATTATAGAATGGTTTGTGTTAGAAGGCACCATAAATGCCCATCTTGTCCAGCCAAGTGAAAATACTATCCCTTCATACAGTAGTATGAATAGGTAGTCCTTAATGACACCTCTGACTTCATTCCCACAAGAGTGCTGATTCTCCCCAGGGCAATGTTCTGGGTAGTCCCAAAGTCACATATTTAGATATGGCTATGGCAGGATTTGCTCTTTTCTACATACAGACTCATTTAATACTGTGGAGACAAGGATTCTGTACGTATTCCCATGGTTTTGAAGTGAACTTCTCAACAACTTTCTGCTGAAAAGAGACAATGAGCAACTCTTACACAAAAAGAATATATTTTTAAAAGAATAGGTCTTTGGAGAAACTTAAAATTAATAATTAGCATGTTAAAAGTACTGATGCTTTCTCTTTTATTTCTTGTGCTCCCCTCTGCTCAGTTTTTATTGTCTTTGTGAAGAAGTGTGTTAGTTATGAAATTGTCACTTTTGAAACCTTAGGGGTTTCTTTTGCTATCTAAAATTTTTATGACTCAATAACTCCTTGAACTTCCTTTCTAGTTACCTTCAAAGATTTTTTTACCAGGAATGAGCTGAATATAAGTTTTGGAACAAGCCAGTATTTTCTGTGTTTCTGCATGAAGGATGATATTCTAAAGCAATTCAATTTGTCATTATTTGCTGATTACATGCTTTTCTCTGTTGTAACTTTTCTCAATTCTCTGTGTGAGAAATGTGTGCTTGTTTTACTATCACTCTGTGTTTGGATGTTTTTGTTTTACTTTTCATCTTTTAAAAATATATTGGCCAAATTAATTTTCTTCAATGTTTTCTCAGCATGTGGATGAGACTAAAACTCTAAATTGTTTTCCATTTATATTAAGATCTTCTTTTCTCTCTCAGTGAGTGTGCTTCAGTCTCCAGTGAGTGTGCTGCAGCCTCCAAAACTAATCTCCTGTATTTTCATTTACTTTGTATTTCATTCCATATGCTGTTCTGGTAGCCTCTTCATTGTTTCAGAATAAGTCAAAAGTTTTCTCACAACAGTATAAATCACATAAAGACTTCCATTACTTGATGAAGGGTGATTATCAGAGCTCAGTAATCTGCATGTCAGGCTCTTAAGACTTTTATTTGTTCATTGAAATGTTATGGTAAACCAGAAATTTCTCTAGAAGCTTTACAAATGGCAGATACATTCTTTAAATGATCCATTTATCTTCCAATAAGAATATAAGGCTATACAGAATGTCTCTTGTGAGCTGGGCACTGATTTTTCTTAGTTATGTTTATGTTTTGTTATGATTTGACAATGAGATGAGGCTTATTTCTCCTACTTTCCTTGAAAGTGGGAAACACATTTTTTCTCTTCATAGTCCCCATCATTTAATGTTATCATTTTACCAACTGAGTGAATGCATTCACTTTTATAGTTAATCATATTTTTACATCAGTATACTATGTAAGGTTGAACATTGAAGTGTATTTTAGGAATTTGGGAAGGTAGAATAGAAGCTGGTTGGGCTAAATTGTTCTTTCAATCCCACATCCTGCTTCTCACAGCACACAGATTTTAAGGAATCTTCCTTAAGGAACTAAATTGCAAGAATATTCACAGTGGACAACTGTTAAAAATCTTGCCCACAGTGAGAAGTCTGCCTTCATTAGTGAATTCTAGTCTGTGACTAGAGACACAATGATTTTATAAATTACTATATTTACTGCAGAAGGAGTAGCAAAGATATTTGGGGCCGCTCTGCAATCTGAGAGATGTCCAAACCATCACAGAAATGAGAATGCTTTCCTTTCCTACATACGTACTTAAATGGTGCCAACATTGAGCTGAATCTTAAAGCTCAGTTGCAATGAGTTCACCTACTAAATTTTGCAATTTACCCCATTTAAAATTATATTGGTTGACTGTCAGCTTCATTGAAGACTTGTTTATTCTGCTATTAGGATGAAATTAGGAAAAACTGTAAAGACAAATATGTGCATTTTTTCATATGGCATTCTGTATCTTATGTAATCTTGTCATATCTTTTTTAAATTCATTTCTTTCCCAAGCGACACAATCTCAGTCTTGGCAATCTGTCATCACAGAAATTGTGTCATGCTCTTAGTAATTTTCATCACCTATTTCTACATCTTCTTTATCTCTTTTTCAAAGAGATTGACCAAGATTGAGCACATATTGTAGCTGAGGACACATCATTGGCATTAATAAGACTTTCAGAAAGACAATCTGTCCCATCCTTTTACATTGTAATATCTTATTTGTTGCTTTGTCAGTTTTTTTTTGAACACTGCTGTTCAGAACTTAATTCCACAATATTTACTATAAATTAGGAAGGCAGAATCCATTTGATCTGTTCAAGTAGGTGCTTTGGATCTGTAGATAGACAATACAGTATTTAATCTTTCAGGATGTTGCTCCTTTGACTCTCTGGAATTCCCTGCCCCCTTTCACTTCCTTTAGGATTTATCTTTTTTTAGAAATTGTTATTTGCTTGTTTTCCTCCATTTCAGAAGCCTGCTCCATATCATTAATACTAAAACTACTCTATTTCCAGACTGCAAGTTAAAGGAAATAGTCAACATGAACAGAGTTGCCTAAGAAATTTCTGTTTCAACACTGCCCATAATAAACTTATTTTGAGTTTAATTTGTGTGGTGCAGTGTGAAAATCTGATGCTATCCAGACACCTAGCAGCGTGCCAGACCATGTCAAACTGGTAAAGCACTTGTACACCCAGAGGGAGAGCCCTGCAGATATGTAAGGACACAGGTGACAGTGCCAGCTAAAGTGTCTGCTTTTTGTGTCACTGTGAAAAGGTATTCCTGAATCACTGAAAGGTATTCCTGGCTCAGACAGGACGACACATAGGTTGGTTTTTTTTCCTTGTCAGTGTCTGTTATGGTGTATCTTATATGATTCATGTGCTGCAAAATTTCAGAGCTGCAGTGAGAATGGTTCTTTCTCCTCAAACAGTTTTTGGGTTGTCCTTGCTTTTTTGAAAGCAATCCATCTTTATTAAAAAATTATTCTCATTAGAAAGCAAAATAAAAAGAAACATAATGTCTTTCTTTGCTTCTGAAAAGAAAAAAATAGTGTGTGCGTGTATGAATAGATGATAGTGTGCGTGTATAGAATATTTGCCTTATTCCTATTGATTTTTGTTTAAATGAAGGAACTACCTTTTTTTTGGTAGGGAAAATTGATGCTAAAGTTTTTTACTATACACCTTGGAATGCTGTTAACAAAACCTGACGACATTCAGAGATTCTAGAAAATGTATTGTTGTCATTCTTGGGTGTCTGAGGTTAGATTATTTCTACATACTGTTAACCATCTATCCTCAGGGTAGTTCTGTTGTTGGCTTTGACATCTCACTCTTGTAACTGCAATTCTGAATCAATATCTTACCCCTTTTGGGGGCTGGTTTTACATATAGGATGATTTCTGCAGCCCAACCCAGAAGTTAGTCTTCAGCCATGTGTGTTCTTGGTTGCTATAAATTAACATCTGATTTTGACGTCCATATTTGCAAAAGGAAAAAAAGTCTGTAAATAGCTCATGGAACAAATTCTCCCTTTGCACTGAGGAGATTTTATTAAATATAATGTTAGTCATGCAGTAAATTTACAATTCCAAATTCCGTAAAGGGAGTAGTAAATTTTGTATAGCCGATTAAATTAAATAAGAATGAGGTCTACACTGATAAATAATCCTAATTACCTTTCTATTTCCATCTTCAAACAAGGTTAAAAATAGCATTCTAGAAATGGTCTAGACTCTGTAAGCATTTTCTGCACTTTAATTCCCAAGACACACATTGAATTTTCTGAGGCTGAGGTTGGTGTAGAACATCCAGTCTTGCATTCTTGTACATATTCTCTGACATGCTGATAGAACCTTGATTCACCCTACAAAGATATAATCTGGTTAATGATTTTCAACCAAAAAATTGTATAGCTTCTTAGAGAGCTTCCAAGATCTAGATTTCCTTTATTTTCTCTGACAAGGTTTCATGATCAAAATAAAACCAGCCTTTAAAATGAACAAGTAATGGTGACAAGAAATATGTCTTAAATTGAAAGCTGGCATTTAAGAGAGAAAAGTCAGGGTTTATTTTCACTTTTGGTTAAATAATTTAAATTTTTTTTTTCATTGTCTTTCCTTTTAAGAACTACTGAAAAAAGAACAAAATTCTCATCCCCAAGATGAGAGAAGAATGATTGATAGATACCAGAACTCCTAATCCCTTCTTTGTTAGTTTTAAGAGCTGAGGAGGAGAAGGGAAATCTTGTACTTGTACTTTTGTGATGACATTTCAGAACCAGCTCCATGGGTGCTTCTTGGTTTCATTTTGCCACAAGTTCTACCAGCAATCACAGCAGCGTTGCTGATGCTCCAAGCTATCAGATGCTAGGGACATCATATAATAAGTATCCTTTTGTTGACAATGTTAATTAAATATAGCTATAGCCCAGATATGAAGAATACAAGCTCTTTTTATCTCAGTTTTAAGGATAATCAAGTGTTAAATGTGAAAACTCATCTGATTTTTTTTCAGTCAGAATTAAAATTCAAGTGAAAAAATTAACCTATCTGCCTCTACACTCCACAGGGATTTTTATTATTCAGATTTATTCATTAGAAGGCTTGCTATTCATGTTTGTTGTATTTGCTTTCATTAAATGTTTGGCATTATATATCTTCCTATTGCATTGCTAACTAAAAAATAAAATATCTTAGTGCTGTGATATAAAATGCATATATCCTGACCAATTTAAATGGTGTATTTGTTCAATAGAAAATAAAGGGAGTAAGCAATAGCAGGCAAATATAAATTTTAAAAAGAAAAAAATACTGAAGATTTTTCTGATCACTGAAGTGTAAATTTCTTCTTATGATAAGACATATGCTGTTCCTGCATCATGATTTGTATTTTGAAATACTAAAATTATTTTCTTTTTCCTTCATTAAACACATTGGCAAAACCCACAGTTGATTCAAAGAGATATAAATGTATTCTTCTTGTTTCACAGACAACAGAATAAATGCAGTTCCCACTATGATGCAACACACATCTACTCAATGCTTCTATGAAACCATTAAAAAATAATGGAAAACAGTTGTTAGTGAAAAAAGTCCTCCTGCTGTTGTTCCTTCACCATGAAACTTGTTCTTAAAGAATCACTTGAAGTGTTGGTGTTCTTTTCATTTGGCTTAATTTCTGCCTGTCAGGGTGACTCTGCAGCACCAGGGTCACAGCCTTCTCCTGGGCTGGCTGCAGTGGTCTGTCAATCCATGTGCTCTGGTGACCCCTCTTTTGGCTGGGTTAATCCTTAACTAAATACCTGGGCTCAAACCGTGCAGGTTTTGGGTCTGGCTGCTGTATAGCATACATTGGGCTCCACATCTCCTTTCCAGCCAGCTCTGCATCTCCTCTCCTGCAGTCTGGATGCTGATCTGAGTAAGTGATGGGTGTCCCTCTGCAAAGCCTTGGATAACTGAATTTTCAAATCGCTTTTAATTGCCCTATGTGCTCTCTCCAGTACTTTGTGCTCAGCACAGCCACCTTCATCAAGAGTCCCATTTTTTTTCCTTCAGCAAGGGAAGGCGAGATTTGCTGGAAGCAATATGGACACAAAGCTCCAGCTCCCAGGAGCTATCAGCCATTTCTCGGGTCACTTGGTATCAGCCACAGCTGCAACCTCTGTCTTATCATGTCTCATCCTGGACTTCAAGGACCAGAGACACTGACACGATGCAATAAATTATAATAATCTAATTTATGTGACAGTGATATCTCTGGTGACACCTGACTCACTCAGCCCGGGATGTTCAGCAATTTCTGTAGATATCTAACCCTGCATCATCACATCCTTCTCCTCTCAGATTTTATCCTACCCTCCACAGCCTCAGTGTCATGCTGGCAGTGTAACTACATCTCCCCAATCAATCATGGATGAGGTTTGAATTCCAGTCGGTGCACTTAAATAACAACTCCTGGTCAGCAAATACAAGAGGGGCCAAGTTTTAAAGTGCTGCTCAGGAAGAAAAGCTGTATCAAGATGAAGCTGCTGCATCCTCATTAACTTCCCAGCAATCTAGGAGTTTGTGGTCATAAAGCTTAGGTCAAACCCTTTCTAAAGTGCTTGGTAAAACACAGTCATGTGTGGAGCAGCCAGCTCTCAGGTGTAGCCCTGACAGCCCTGCAGCCGGGCCACTGCCTGGCCAGGCAGGACTGGCTGAGTTAGTGCTTACCCTGCACCTCACCTTCACTCACTGGGGTCCAAACAGCTCTAAACCGGGTGTGGGCCTGTCTTTGGTACTCATATTTTCCTAACCCTTTGCTCTGTGCTCTCTTTATGACTGCTTCCTCACTGGTGAGAAGCATGGAAGGGCAGGGCTGCGCATAGACTTTAAACTGCTTTTCCAGGATAGTGGTGGCAGTAATGCATCAAGCAGCACTAATGAAGAGCAGTGAAGTGGCACTCAGCCACCTCCCCCCACCCAACCCAGAGCAGTCATCAATGATAACAGGGCTCTGTGCCCCTCTCCTCCACACACAGAGAGCTCATGTCACAGGAAGCATCAGACAGGGCACTCAGCTCAGCTTCAGTCCTTCTGACATGGACCCAGCAGACCAAAGGTCAGAGCAAATTCAAATCTCTGTCAGTTACTCCCTAAGCAAATACTCACAGCAGTCATTGTCACCTATTTTCGTTCAGTAACATGAGAGCAGCAAGGCCAGCTAAAATGAGGACCTTCCTTTAAAAAGTTAAAAAAAAATGAACAAAATAATTTTAAATTCAATAATGATAACTGTTTGTCTCCTCAAAATGAAACTTTTAGCGCATTTATATGGTTAAGTGAAAAGAAACAATCCCTGTATTCTCTGGGGATTTTTGTAAGAGTGGCCAGGTATTTAAGAAAATTCATTCAGATTATTGTCTCAATCTTTTTTTCCCTACTTTTACAGGCCTGAGGGAAGCTCTCATACTAATGATTACAGCAATTGCAGTCTGCTATGCAAGAGACATTTATTCTAGTCACAGACTGAGCTATTTTTTTCTAGAAAATTTTACAAATGAAAATATGAGGTTGTTTAAATTCCAGGACACCCTAAGTTACTGTTCATTTGAATTATTTGAATTATTGCCAGCTTTTGAACAAAGAATGAAAGTCCTGCCTGAGGAAGAAACTCACACACAGGCCATGGCCATTTTGCTCTGGAGCTGCTGCAAATCAGGGCCCAAGATATTTCCTGAGAAGAAGGGAACAAATTCCATCATAGAGTATCCAATGGCATTGAAGTGTCTCAGATCTGGAGGCAGGAGAAAGTTTTGCTGCTGGATCATGAGCATTAATTCCTGAAGAGCACAAATATTTCATTTGAATTTATTGATCAGGTGTCACCAGAGAGCACGATGTAGGTCCCAAAGGCTTGTATTGTAGCTCAAATTGAGTCAGTTATACTGGCATTGTTGGTAAAGTGTGCAATAATTGATATTTAGCTGCACTTTATAAAACAAACTACCAAATTTTCACAAAATCACTGCAGTTTGTAAAAATATATTCATTAGTATAGTCCAAATTTGAATGACAGACCACATCTGTAAACTTGATACTTCCCTACTAATTAAAATGTTTCTTCAAATATCATCTAAAATTTTATATGAGGGAAGAGAGTCATTATATCCCAGCAGGGAGGATATACTGGACCTGCCAAGACACTCACAGAGAATCTCTATGTATTAATACTGTAGGTATGCTTGGTATGTGCTTTTTACCAGAGATAATCAGGAAGAAGGTGGTGAGGTGAATAAGAATAAGGCTCCCAGAGGGCCAGGAAGGAGCAAGGAGAGAAGACCCCTGGCAGTCAGTGCAAAATGCAAATTGCTACTAGAAAACACAAAGTCTAAGCAAAGAAAGGGAAAATTAGATACCAATGTCTGATGTGAGAAAAAAGAAGATGCCTTAGGGGCTTCCATTCAGCATAACAGAAACACAAGAAAAAGTGGTAACGCAGAAGCATACAGGAAGACAGCACAGGAGCCTAAGAAGAGAGGATGGAAGACAAAATAAAAAATTGAACAGGAAATTGAAAGCAAAAAAAACACCAACAAAAAAACCACCACCACCAAAAAAAACCAAACCAAAACAAAAAAACCAAAACCAAAACCAAAACCAAAACAAAAACAAAAAAATGTCGCAAACTCCCAGAAGTGTGTGAATCACAGGGGAGAGGGAAGAAAGTAAAAATAATGGAGAAAAATGGCCAATCAGTAGCAGCAGAATCATGAATCACCAGAACTGTAAACCACTGCAGTACCAAATCTGAAAGGTGATTGCACAGTGAGTGGGCATCTCTATAAAAGTACTGGCAGGAGATCAGTATGCCAAAGGAGCCAGGTTCAACTTTTACATAACTACAGTGAACTTGCTGGATTTGTGCTGGGGTTGAAATGAACCCCAGGAGATTAATTGCTCAGGAGACTCCTGATCAATAAGCAAAAGGGTGGATAATTGATATGGCAGTTAATAAATGGGAATTTTATGGTAATAACAATGATCTCTAGCTAATTAAATCATCTGTATGGCTTCAAATCAAGAGCAGCAGATGACTGTAGCAAACCACAATGGATTGTCTTAGAATGAAATATAAGAAAATTATATTCCTTTCAAATTCTATTAGCCACAAACAATTAAAACGACCCCAGATAGAAAATGGACACAGATGTTTAAAACAAATTAAATGGCAAAGTAATTAAAAGCAAGTGGATGTAGCAGTAGTCAGGTTATCAAAAGTGACAGACAGGACAAATGATCTAATATGAAATTTGAACAGTTCACAAGAAAGGAGAAGTGGGAAGGGCAAGGGATGTGGGTCAGCCCATCCCAGCAGATGCATCCCAGGCCCTACAGGCTCCTCTGCCAAGAGCTGTGGCAAACATAGCTTTGTTACCACAGCCACCACCTCTGGTGGGTGCCAGAGGTACCCAGGTGAGTGTGCCCAGTGCCTTTGGAGACTCCCTGGCCATATTTGCAGTATTTGGCACAGAAGCATTGCCAGGGCAGGTGGTGGGGCTGGCAAGGGTCTGGGGTCATTTTGCAGCTCCCTCTGCAATGCTGCCATCCACCCTAGGTGCTGGGTGCCACAGGGCCACCACTGGTGACCTAAAATTATTTCTGGAAGGCTGGGAAAAACACTGGTCTCCTCCTTCCCCACTTCACTGAAAAAAGCTGCTATTAGGGCAGCTTTAACTGTTCCCAGTTAGTGCTTTTGCTAAGAAAATTTTCTAAGATTCTCCACTCTCCCAGATCAGTGAACAGCGAACACGTATGGATAAATTCTTATGTAAATCATGTGTGTCCCCAGTGCAGTTCCCATGGTACCAGTTTCCAGGCTCTGAGGGCAGTGGATGCTCAAACATTACCCCAGCATCCCCACGTTCACCACTAAATCATATCCTCAACTGACACATCCACTGCTTAAAGAACAACTTGAAAGGATTTTTCCCATTGTTAAGTGTTTCATACCCACAGTAATAAAAGTGTGCCATTTCTAGCTCCCTGTAAATGTGCCAAGTCACCAGCTTACTGACAAGTGTGACAGAAACTTTCATTGCTCTAGTTAGTACCATTCCTATGTGAGATGGAAAGCCATTCCTAACTCTCTTCATCCCACTGATTGCGGAAGGATATTAAAAGGCTGTCAGCAGCACTTGCCAGTGCTAAAATACCTCAAGGTAAAGACACTAATGAGGTTTGGAAGTTTAAAATTACCTTTGCCTCACTCAGAGCAGAGGTTTGCTGAAAGTTTTACTATCACTTCAATCAGGACAGTAGCCTCCCCATATATGCCAGTGTGGTTATCAAACTTATATTTTATCATTCTCAGAGAAATTCAAATCACGAAAGGACTGGGTGACAGAGGGAGAGCTATTCCTTTTCTTCTGACGGATATGTGAACTGAATTGTAACAGATTCATAAAATGAAATAAATGATTGAAAACTACCTGCAATGTTTTATACTGAATTAAATAGTCATATCAATCCTTTTTGAGATGACAGAGAGAGCAGGGTTGAGACTTGGGTGGGAGAGGAGAAAAAAACCATAAATATATACTGTTGGTTTGATCCAATGAGTTTTTTGAGCTAGCAAGCAAACTGAAACATTTCTTTGCATTTTCCTCTGTATTTTTCTTCCACAACACAGCTTGAAATTGACAACCCCATGGATACAATGTATGGTAATATTTTTTTATAAAGTGGAGGGCCTAGAACTTTTTCATGAAAATCAGAAATGTCTTTAATGCTGGACATTTTTCTGAGGCAAATCTTTTTATCTTTTTTTGAGAGGAAAAATTGTTGATTCACATTTTTTGTTTCTATCTACTAATTCCCAGTGAAAACTTTTTTATTTCTTTCAGCTTTTTTCGTCATCTGAGCACAGAAATAAGCTCCTACCAGCTGAGGAAGCACAGACCATCTCAGTGGCAGGTTGCTGTGCTTTCTGCATTCAGTGTGCTCCTGTTGGACTCTGCCTCCGCTTTTGTGTTTGCCATGTGTGTGCTCTGCTCCCAGCCATGGCATTTTTGGCTGCAGAGAGTCAGATATTGTGGTGCAGAGCCACATACCTCCAGAGATGAACACAGGGACTAAAAACCAGGAAAAGAGTACAGTAAGATGGTGGGTGCCAAGCAGTGACAGTCTTGCTTATGAAATTTTAAAGGAAGTCCTGTAGAGTTGTTTATCTACTGGAGATTCTTTTGGCTGTTTCCAAATGGGTGCCCTAGAGCCCTGTCTCTGAGAGCTGGGTGACACATCCTGGTTTAGGGAGCCTCGACACAGGCTGTGAGCAATAGAACATATTCATATAGATAATTTTTTAAAGAGTTGTCTCCACAGCCCCTGTATTTCAGCTTTTCCTTCTAACCATTTGTGCAGTCCATTCCTACCATGGTCAGGTCTCAGCAATCCTCATTCCCTCACTGTCTGCTCCACAGGAAACCTTCCCTTCCCCTCAGTTTAGAGAGCTGCTTTGATGGAAGGCAATATACAAGCAGCACTACCTGGAAGAAATAAAGGCAAATAAACTTCTCACAGCAGCAATGAAGGAACCTTTTACTAAAATCTGAAGAAAGCTTCAGCAAAGACATATCAAAGGATGGGTCTGTCCTTGCTGTAATGGCACACTCTATTTCACAAAGACAGCAAAGAAACAAAGCTGACAAGCTAAATATTTCTCTGGTATCTTTAGGAGCTCCAAGGCTGATGGCACATTTTGATTTCAGATCCCTAGAAAGCATGCGGACTTGCTGCCAGTTGATTTTGGAATGATAAAGGGAGAAGTGTATGTCCTTGCAACTAATTGAATATCAGACCTGCTAGGACAAAAATCAGAAGCATCAGGGTGGGACACTCTAATATGTTAATTTTAAAAGTCAAACTGAAAAAACCCTATTTTTGAAACTTTTAACCTTCAGGTGTGGCCTTCAAACTTTCCCAGTGGTAGCTGGACATTGCTCCCATTGAAGTGGGTAGATATAATATTGTACAATGCAGTTCTGAAAAATTGCAGCCCCAGGGCTGCTTTTGTAGTAAATACAAGCAAATTTAAAGTAATTTTTAAAATTTGATCCCTTTTAATTTAGCAGGAAATGATGACCCCTTTGGAAACAACCTAAAGAATCCCCAGTAGATAAACAATTCTACTGGGCTTCCTTTAAAATTTCATAAGTAAGACTGTCATAGCTTTTATTTAATTAAATCCTACCATACTCTTTTACACTGCCATAATGCACTACCAGAATCTCCAGACTCCAGCTGAGAATAATTTAATTTCCTCAGATAAACTCTGACTTTTCCAGATTTCCTTTGAAAGTTTAAGAAACACAGACACCATTAACACTTACAGAAGGCTATCAACACTCTTAGAAAGGGATTCACACAAATCTAGTGTTAAGTACAGTCATAAGGGTCTCCAAATCATACAGCGTTTCCTTCCTAATGTGACAGACACCATGAAGCAGCTATTAATGAAAAAGAACTGTGAAAAACCTTTTTTTATTCTTTGTTATGAAATCCCTTCTTGTAACACCCATTGAATTTACAAGTATTTGAATATTGCATAATGAATAATCCTCAATTTTTTCAATTAGTGTTCTGTTTGTAGGACTGATGGGTACAACAAAGAAAGGAATAAAACTAATTATTAATAAATGGACTCTCATTATTTGGTCTACTGGAATCTGTTTGGCTGGTTATTTTTAAAATGCCAAATTCATTTTTTCCATGTGAAGTGATTAAAGGACAATTTTGCAAACTCAATATCAGAAGAAAAAAAGAAACACTAAACTAGAAATATCCAGAAAACTACAGGATTTTCTTATGATTTGTATTACACTTTTACCTGTTGGATTCAGCC
Organism: Melospiza georgiana; assembly: GCF_028018845.1. Taxonomy (NCBI): domain Eukaryota; kingdom Metazoa; phylum Chordata; class Aves; order Passeriformes; family Passerellidae; genus Melospiza; species Melospiza georgiana. Next base: position 47,714,556 of record NC_080432.1, on the reverse strand, counting down.
AAATTCAAGTTCACAGTATATGCTGTTCCAAAGCAAGAGCACCAGCGCAAACTCATCTAGTGGAAAAGATGGTTGAAGACAGATCTTGCAAATCAAGTGCAGAAATTTGACCACATGTGTCAATCACATCAGATTACCATTGCTGTGACAAATACATCACGAGTATTTATGAGTTTGGATTCAAGGGTATTCCCAGACTACTTGATTTCCATTTTTGCTTTAATGATCCTCTTTGGTGTTGGGACCTCCTCCCCCTGCCAATTCCTCTCCTCTTCAGTCTCAAATTATGTCTTTGCTTTTTTTTCTCATGTGCCTTCCTGCTTCTGCCTCCTATGCTGTCACAGCCTTTGACATCTATATTTCAAGGGTGAGTGACTTTCACTCATCAGTGACACAGAAGGTTTCTCTTTGGATGCCATTTTTAAGCAGGAATCTTTAGCTTAAATACAACAACTTCCTAAAGTATAAGTGCATTGATAGCAAGTTCCTCAACAGAAACCCAAAGACATGAATGCAGCAGCTGACAGACATAAAGGGTTTAAAACCAACTCCCAGCAAGTTCCAGTAAGCTGTGCACACACACACACACACAAACACACACACACACACACACACACACACACACACACACACTCTCTCTCTCTAGTAAAAATAACAGTAATAACAATAACAACCATAAAAACACCTTGGCTGAACATAAAATTTTCTCATTTAGAATTTAGAGCTCAGTCACTGAATTAATGGTGCAGATGTAAAAATGAAATTTCAGAGGAAGGATCTTGAAAGGGCTTATAGCCATGCTTACAGGTTGTGTATTCATGAAACATCAGGGGATTTAAATATAAATATTGAAATTATTTGTGAGGCTGAGATCTTATTATAAAAGTTCATGATTATCGAGATATTTATAGATGTTGAAATTCAGAGTTTAGTAATTTGATATACTACTTCTGTTAGTAATAAAGAATTATGATTGGTTTTGGAAAGCTACTTAAGTCTTAATGTGACTTTAATTCCTTGGGAAAACATTGAAATACCACATGCTATTCCTTGTTTAATTCAAACTGGTTCTCAATCTCCAGTCTGCTGGTAGGACTATTCCAGGATGAAATTGCAGGCCACCTCTCTTTTATGAAAAATTAAGCTCAAAGTGCTCCACTTTCAGAGAATCACTGTAGAAAACTCCTTACTCATTAACCATTCACATTATTAGATCCTACTATATGGAAGCTTTTAAGTACAGACTGGTTTTCTATAGGACTTCAATATATGCTGGAAGCTGAGTGTATGGTTATGTAATTTCTAATATAAGGAAGTTTTCTTGTATAAGAATTTATAAAAGGACAAAAGTAATGCAGATGCAACTTTCTTAATGGTGGTTTTCTTATTTTGTCAATAATACAAATATGTCCTCATTGGACTGGTGATTAGTTGGCCAGTGCTGCAAAAGTAGAATGTGAGCAAACCAGCTTTACTGTTTGAAGGGGTATGCCCATCTTTCTGTAGATAATTTATATAATTTTTGTGTGAAATGTGGCCACCAAACCAGTGAAAATGTTAAGTACCTGTTTGGTATTTGCAGAAGCCAAGTATGGGCTATCAATGGCGGTTGACATTATGCAGCAGAGCTGTCCATGCATATTGCTGCGTGTTTAATGCCACCCTCTGGATGTGCATGGATTTGCCTGCATCAGCAGCAATTATCTTTGCACACTTGTCACCTGTGGGCAAGATCTCAGAAAGCAGAAAGGGGAAAATGAAGGAGCCTATACACTTTCTACACAAACTCAAAAGCTAGGTAAAAATACTAGAACAAGCAAATAAAAGCTATTTTGAAGCATCTGCAATGTAATAAAGTGGAGAAAAAATGGTTACTGTGAATTTTTGAAGATGAATTGAAGTGCAAGAAGACACAGTCATTTTGGCAAAGTAGCTGTCCTGTTTGAAAGCTGAGAAGGGAGGAGGCACACGTGACACACCTGAACTTAGTAACGCTTTTGACATAACCTGCATGACAGCTCTGGAATTGAACTGATCAGATATTATCCAGATGTATCACATGTGTTAATGTGTAGTTGAACCACTCTGCTTATTAAATAGGGAGCTATGTCTCTGTCAAAGTGCCAGGACATTTCTCTTGGGACTCCACAACTGATGTATGCTGTTTTGGCATGCTCCTTTTCTTAGTCTGAGTAATATTTTTATGTGATATTAGACTACAGTGGGGGAAGAAATATAATGTTCCTTTTGGGGAATTGAGTCTGACTTTAAAACTGTCTTTATAAAGTAAAGATATTTTTTCAAACCAACAAGGCAAAAAGACAAAATGCCTCATGTAGGAAATAGAAACATGTAGAAATACTCAACAGGGAAATATGGCATGGCAGCACAACTTCACAAAAGACTGTGGCTGTGCTATTGAGGTTTCAAAGGGGAATAATTAAGGAATATAAAACTGTCACAGAAGAAACCAGATCTTGTTCTTGCATATATTAATGTTCGGTGTCTTACAGGAGAAAGAAGAAGGCATTATTTTATGTTACAGCTTAAGGTATAGTCTGATGTCTAGTTCTGAATATTACACGTTGTGCAAGAGGCAGCTGAATGAAAGATACTCTAGAGGAGAGACACAGGCATTACATAAGGCTTCATAATTTCAAGGAAAAACAGAATAAGGTGGATTAGTTTATTTAAAAAAGAAGAAGGATCAAAGCAGACCATCAGGTAAGGGATCAATCATCAGACACACACCAAAAAAAAAAAAAATTAGCTGTTTTTTCATTTTTTCATTTTGTATATAGATAAATTCCTAATTTCCAGTAGAGATATCTTTTCTGTCTCTCCTGGAGGACAACGAAAGGGCTGCACCAAAACAGGAATTGTGAGATCACCTGAACTGGATATTTTCCTGAGTTTAAACTAATGATCAAGAACAGCACATATTTACTTAATTTTTTGTGAGAGGGATGGACAGGCTGACTTTTCACAGTTCATTACAATTATAGTTTACAATTACATATTTCAAATTTAAGAATTTTAACCCTGACTCATCTCTTTTTTCCCCCTCTACTCTTTAGTCTTATTTCCTAGTGAAATGAGGTTCATGAGACCATGCTCCCTGTTTGACACCTACCTGTCTTTGGTAACATCCATTCTCAATGACTCCTTGAACTCTCTTGACCACTTCAAAACAACTTGGAAAACAGAGAAGAAATCAGTACCTGGACAGAGGACAGAGATGAGAGCCAGGCAGAACTCAGCTGCTGGTTGCTTCACAGGACAATAACATGGCTAACCAGTTTTTGTGCTTGCCACTCAAGCAGTTACCATGAGTGTGGTCCCTGGGCACCTCTAGCATGGCTCCCTTGGCCTGGTGATGGCATCACAGAGGGCAGGGAGAAGGAAAAGAGCCAGAGGAGCCTGAAATTGCAGCAGGTTGTGTTCAAGCAGCCAAGTTTCAGGGTTTCATACCATTCTTCCCACCCGAAACCCACAGATTTTCTGATATGGCCCAAGAGGCAGATGTTGGGCTCCCTGCCTGCTGGAGAGCAGATGCTCAGGGCAATGAGCATGGAGAGGCTGAAACACTGCAGTCCACAAAGTGGTAAAGATTTCCATTCTCTGGCCCATTCTAGCAAATGGCTAGTTCAGCTGGCAAGAAATGCATTTGTGATTACAAAGAAGGATCTTTACAGAAAATCACAAATTGTTTTTCTCAGAATTCAAACGTATTAGCAGAGCTGGATTCTTGATTTTGTGACAATTATGAGAATATTGCATCTGTGCTACAGGAGACCACACAGCTAAACTGAACAACAGAATGGCACAGGAAAACAACTGCATGCATAGAAACAGGGCAATTATTACAGCAGAAAATTGTTTAGAGAAACACTGTCTCAGCAGCTTAAACAATCACTTGGGAACAAGTAGCTTTGCTCGATGTGAGATGTAATTCTTCTCAGTCCAAAATGACACAGACATTGACTTGAAAAGCAATTACAGCTGGAATCAACAGTTTGCTTGAATTTAGGGGCAGAAAATTATAGCATAAGCCAAATTAGTGATTGTGATTCTACTCCTGAACACAAAGAAGAAAAAAGGAAGGTAAATAATTGTGACAGAAAAAGGCCCCAAAACAGCATTTAACTATATTCTTGAGACTGTTGGAATTGCATAACCAGAAAAGTCTGGGTTTGGGAAGTGTGAATATCCAGTTTCTTGAGTAAAAACATAGAAAAATATTAAAATATTAAAATATTTTCAGAAAGCCTGGAAAAACTAGTCACTGTCTTAAAACCTGGCTAAATCAATTCTGAAATAGAGACTAGGAAGGGACACAGAGTGTCAACAGCAACAAAGGATAAGAGAAATACAGGAAAGGTGGGAAGGAATTTGTAAACAGACAGAAAGTGATAAAAAAATTGCAAAATAATTTAATGTAGGAGACATAGATAGCCTGAGGAAAGTAGGTGAACCCCAGGAAGCAGTTAAGAATAACAGATGCAGTTAGAGAGGATGAGGGCATAGGAAAAAAGAAAAATAATTGTTTTAAGACCAAATTTTTGCCTCATATTATGTGGAGAAATGTTTTAACTCCTTTTCTTAGGAATGAGAGGCACCAACTGAATAGATGCCATAACAAACCTAATCTAGAAAAGAACATGTCACCACAACTTTTATTTTATTTGAAGCAAATTAATGTATATAATTTGTATTTGGGTCTTCATAGAAACTAGTATAATATGTGAAATTTTATGAACTAAAATCTTTATATTCCATCCCATATTTTGTAAAAAAAAATTTACTGTTTTACTTGCTCTGAGTACAGTGAAATATGTTGCCAGCATTCCTCAGGAAGAAAAAAAATTCCCTGAGAAACACTTTGAAGAAAAAATGGTACTATGTGGAGTTTTATTGTTTGCATTTTATTGTTTGTATTGCGAACAATTTTATTGTTTGCATCTTCAAGGGTTTGCCTACATAACTAGGTGGGGAGAATTTTTTTATATAAATACAAAGTTTTCAACATTCTATTTAAGTCCACGTCTTAACATTCCTTATAATCTTGTATTCTGACAAATATCAACTTCTAATCTAAAAAGAAAATAAACCAAAATAACAACCACCCACCACAATTAAACATATCTACTGCATTTGCTATTTTCTTTTTAGTACAAAATAACTGAAACTTATTTAAACACACTATATAATTCAGTAAACATAAAAAGTTACATGAGTGTTTAACATGAATATCAGCTCATAGAACTCCTTTACAGCCAAATTAAATTAGTGAAAGTACTCTAATTGATCTTAATTCACTTTGAAATATGTCTTATTAATAGATGTTAAATATATATTCTATTTTAAATTTCTATTCCCATGATAGGCCTAAAAGCTTGATTCTGCATTTCCTGATTGAGGACTCTTATGCATAAACTTGAGTACTAAATATGCTGGGGCTGGAGTGCTCTGGAGAAAAATTTAACCCCACAAAGTTGCTATCAAAGACAGTATGAGTATAAAAGCATCAAAGAACAAAAAACCCAACAAACAGATTAAAGGCTAGAGGGCACATTGCCCAACAAAGTATCAAGATATTTTAAAGTGTACAATTCCTAGTAGCCTTGTTTTCAGAAATTAGGAAAGACATCAGTGTTCCCATTTTTTTTTTTTTTTTGTGATAGCCTGTGTGCTTGAGACTAGATCTTTTTACTAGCTGTTATTTCTATGATTCTCAAGAAATTCAAACAATGTAATTATATTATCATAATTTTGGCAGTTTTCCTTTACCAGAGGCCCTCCATGAGGGATTTCCTACATCATTAAATATATATAAGTAGCATTAAATAAAACCGATTCCTGTGTTAAATCTCTAAAAAAAGTACTAAATCACTATATTAAGCTGATGCTTCTAACTGAAAGGTATAAATAGCACCAAAATTAGATTTAGCAGAAAACTAGCTATTATAGTAAGAAAATGCTTCATGTGACAGCAAAAATATCAATTTTCTTAAAAAACACTTAGATCTTTATAGATAGATCTTTAGATCACTATGCATCAAAGTGTTCTTTCAGTTTTGTTTCCAAAAATGTATTATCACAGTGGAATGAAAATATTTCAATTTTCTTACCAACCCAAACATTTGAAGAAAATTGTTTTAGACTAAATTAAACATGCTTTGAAACTCAAAAATAGAAATCTCAGTTTAAGACATCTGTTTACAGTATGAATAGAAATCTAGGCAAATTTAGTTTTAAAATATGAAATGAATAATCATAATGTTTCACTTTTTAAATGTAGAAACAAATAGTTCCATTCTAGTTCATACAAACATTTATTTACATCTGTTTGACTTAAAATGCACTGTCAGGAGAGCAAACCATTGAAATAAATAAAAAATCACCTAGGATTCGCATTGTGGGAATGAATACTTTTACATAGACAAGCTTTTAACTTTTAAGTATTCATGAATCTCTTTAAGGACTTCCAGATAATGGCTAAGGGTTGACATACTTGGATATTTTCTCAACTCAGTGACTTTTTTTCTGCTCAAAAGTCCCTACTTATTTTGAAACAACTGAAGTATAATTTCACTGAGCAAGCCTCATGCAAATATTTGCAAGCAATGTTTTCAAACAAATCGAGTGTAATGTCTATAATTAAATTCAATGCAGAGTAAATTGGAGATAAAAATCGATAAGTGACTCTGAAACCTCATCACTTATTGATTCATGAGTCATTTATCTCCTTCTGCAATCCACATCAAAAGCAATTATCAGTTAATGAAATCACACAGATGCAAATCAGAAATAGGAAAAATTATTAACTGTGCCCCAAATCTCCACAAATTAACTTAGTCAGAAAAAATATGATCTTGTTGTGACTAGCTCTGGTTAGGAATTGTTTGATTAGATATTTTGTGGGTGTTTTTCCTGTAAAACAAAAACAAAACCCCCAAAACAAAAACAAAACCAACAACCAAAGTTTCCTGCCTCTACCCAATCAGTGATTTTCTGTCCAATGCAGTAGAGCTGTACAGCTCACAAAATGCATCCAGGCACAGCTGCTGGATGGAGCTGCTCCGTTACCTCTGGACTTCTCCCTGTGAGAGTGCACGTAAAGGTGGAGCAGAGGCAGGTCAGCAGGCTGCAACCTGAACCTCCCTTTGCAGTCTTTGTGTGGAATTGGAGCATTTCCTGAGGGCTTGAACCTGGTTAGAAATCCCTAGTGCCAGTGGTGGGATGTGCAGGTGACAGTCCTTGGCACCCCTGGTGGCCGCAGGACCTAAGCCAATTTGTGTCAGGGCTGGTTCAGGCTGCAGAAATGCAGCTGCGTGCTGCTTTTTGAAGTTTGCTCATCGAGTGCTAAGCCTAGTGCTGTAGGAGACAGAATTGAAAGAGACTGAATGATAGGTGATAAAATGTCATCTGAAATATAAATGCAGTGTGTTTGGGGGAAAAAAAATAAAAAGTGAAGCCATTTTTTCCCCAGGAGGAATGTAATGACTTTTCCATTTCTATACATGTGATGTGGCCCTGAGAGCATTAGTGGAAAGTAAAGACATTTGTGGTCCCAGCCAGAATTCCTGACATGCAATGAGAGGTGGATGCTTTTTGCTGCCCTTGTGGCGGGTTGCAGACTCCTCACACAGTACTTCACTTCCATGGCTGAGCTCTTGAGGTTAGGTCTGGCCTGGGAAATGGCTGAGAATGTCCACCCAGTGCTTGTTGCCCTTCTTGGTCAGGATAGCAGCTCTGTGGGCTCAGCACAGCATCCAAAGCCATTTGTTGTTGTGACTTAACCCCAGCCAGTGACCAAGTACCACACAGTCACTCACTCTCCCATTCCCCACTAACTGGAATTGGGGACTGAACAGGAAGAGTAAAAGAAAACTTGTATATTGGTGCAAAGACAGGTTAATAGGGAAAGCAAAAGCCCTGCACACAAACAAAACAAAACAAGGGATTCTTTACTGCTTCCCATGGGCAGGCAGGTGTTCAGCCATCCCCAGGAGAGCAGGGCCCCATCACACATAATGGTGACTTGGAAAGGCAAACACGATCACTCCAAGTATCCATCCGTTCCTCCTTCTTCTCCCTACTTTACATCCTGAGCATGATGTCATTCAGTCTGGAATATCCCTTTGGTCAGTTTGGGTCACCTGTCCCAGCTGTGTCCTCTCCCAGCCTCCCATGCACCCCCAGCCTCCTCACCAGTGTGCCTGTAGGAAAAGCAGAAAACACCTTGAGAATAACAAAAACCCATCTGTCTATCATCAACATTGTATTCAGGACAAACCTGAGGCACAGCCCCATACTGGCCACTGGGACAAAAATTAACTCTACCCCAAACCAAAACCAGCACATAGGTGTACTTATATAGGTGTATATACCATGTACAGTGTGTAAGTACCATAAAATGTACAGGGTGTTCCACTTCAGGTCAATATTATTTAGCGAGTAATAACTGTGCTTCAAAACTAGTGTCTTTTGCAGTTAGAATCACATCAAGGCAAGCAACCAAATGCATGTTCAAAAATAATTATTTTAGTCATAGTATTTACACGTATTTTCAAAGCTTTGGGGCATATAATATTGAGTTGTTACTGCAAGTGTAAAAATACCCCAGCAAACCTTCAACATGATGAAACTTTTAAGTGTTTTTAAGCTTGGAAATAAATTTTTTTTGTGTGTCATTACATGCCTTGTGAACCAGAAAGAGGAAACCTAACCCTGACATTTAAAACATAGCCTTTGGATATTCCAAGTATATGCATGACAAGAATAGCAAAGAAATAAAAAGCTCATAAAAATCTGGATCTTCCTTCTACTTCACTATCCTGTCTAAACTCATACAATTCATGGGCTCTTTTTTCTTTCACATTCAAATCCCACATGACTACATTTTTCTAAAATACAAATCAAAACATACCATGTAACTAATCAGTTTTAACTACTGCCTGTTATATGATACCATGAGTTATTATTAGTAGTACAGATTAAGAAACCTTAGCCTAAACTGCAATCCTTTTGAAAATCGTGGCTTCAAAATTAAAATTTGAGTTATGGTTGCATAAGCCACGTGAAGACAGTAATATAGATTTAACTTGCATCAAAAGCTAATTTTGCACTTTCCTGGCAGGTGTGTATGGCAAATATATTGTGGTGAAGAAAACAAGCAAGGAAAAGAGAAGCCTTAGGTGGGAGACAGAAATTGAAGGGCTTATGTTAGGAATGACCCTGAAGTATAAATAGAGCCGGACTAGTTTAAAGATAAATTAGTTCTGCAAACACCTCCACACAGGTAACACCTCTGAAAAATAGACACATCCTGTATACCCACTGTCTACATCCAGCCTGAGGTGCCTTGCTCAGGCATTGCCTTCCCAGCTGTTTGTAGCACAGGCCATCAGCAGCACACAGAAAAGGGAGCCTTCAGGGCACTCAGAATGGAAATGTTAATGAAAATGCATCTACACTTTAAACATTTGAAAATGCTTTAAAAGATTGGAGCATAGCATTCCAAGGCCATCTACACTAGGGGGGTCCCAGGTGTTTCTGAAGCATTTTATAACTCTGTGCCCTGAATGGAGGATTGTGTTTATAGAAGACATAGCCAAGGGTGCCATAGGTACCAAAGCGTGAACAAAGTACATCCTCATGATGGAGAAATACAGCTCTCATTTACAGAGATTTTGTTTCTGTATGACCCCTTCATAGATTAAGTGCTTGTATACACCAGCTTTTAAACAATACAAAAATGCAGTTGATGGACAGAGGGTCTATTTTGTGCCTGAGAGCAAAGAGGTGTGAGTGTATATCCTCAGGACAATTTCATGGCATTTTCAGTGGCAGCTTGCTACAGTTAAATGAAGGAAAATAGCAAATTATGTAGATGAGCTTCAGTATCAGCTCCAGGATAAACCTGGTTAATCTATCCTGGCTACGGGATCCTTAGCCCTAAGTCAAGGCAATAATGCAAATAGTACTTGAGAGGATTCAACACATCACCCAGGGTGCAGATAAGCGAGGAGTGAAATTGTTGCATTTTTGTTAATCTGGACTAACTCCAGTGGAACTGACAGAAAATCAGCCAAATATTTAATGCCTTATGCATTTAAATTAGGCCAGGTACTGTGTGTGATTGCATTTCTGCATGTGGTATTTTCAGAACACGGAGATTACTATTATCATCTGGGCTTCAAGACAAAGAAGTTGTGTGTCCAAAACAAAATAACAAATATGGGAAATCAATGAGGTTTTTGTTCAACTATTTTTTCTTTTCTCTTTTTTCCTTTTTATTTAAATCTGGAAAATTATTTTTTATTCAGACTTGAAGAGGTTTCTGCCAGGTTTTGCCTACTCTGTTCCTATTGACAAACACTTTACTGTCAACCATGACAAAAGTATGTCTTTGAGAGGTATACTCTGATCTAGTTTAGAAAAAGTCCTAAAACATTTACTCATTTTTCCAGGCATGGAATGCTGTTGTCACTAACAGGCCTCAGGGGACTGCAAAACGTGTCATTATTACAGTACTGAAACTGTCTGACCTGACTATGTGCTGAAGTGACAGACTCAAGCATTTCTGAAACCCCCAAGCCCCCTGACATTACAGAACAGGGACGTTCCCCGTTTCTCCTACCCCCATTCCTGACAGAAACTTTTGGTTTTTAAATTTTAAAGATGGAATTTAATAAATAAGAATATAAGAGGAAGTAAATCAAGCTCTTTTTCCCCTCTCTATTATACTTTGGCATTTTAAAATATAGTAAAAATTCTGGAATATTAAAGTTTTTCATATATTCACACGAGAAATACTTGCTTCGTTTTTGAGCTCGCAATAATAATAATAATAATAATAATAATAATAATAATAATAATAATTATTATTATTATTATTATTATTATTATTGTTATTGTTATTATTATTATTATTGTATCTAAGTAAGTCCTCCTTGACTTTAACAATATTAATGAAATATATATTAGACATCTGTGGCTGTCCATCATACAGATTTGGTCAGGCACATTGCTGATCTGCCCCTATTACTACTCTATCTTTTTGATATAAACTGACTGGTGAGGATTTCACAATATTTGGTTTCCAAGGCAAAATGTGTCTCTGGACAAGGAAGCAGCTGTCCTTCTCCTAGGTTCCTTTTTCCTTTTCCACCCACTCTGAGCCAACAGCTTCTTCAGAAAGAGAGCTGTTAGCTTCAACTGACAATCCATCAGGGACAGCAGCATATTCCTTGTGCAAGTCAGCAGTTTTTGCTCAGTTTCTGACATGTTTTGCGTCCTTCTCTGTATGCATCAGTATCTAATGTAAGTTCACTTTTCCCATTTATGTGCTGCAAATTGTGACATGTATAAATTGTTCTGTCTCTTTATGCCTTTATGCACATTTTTCATTTAAAAATAAACCTTTCTGAGCTTACATTTGATTGCAGAATCCCAGAAATATTTTGAAGGAATGTTGCTCACTTTATTAATTCTAAGAAATATTCTGTTCCAATCTTTAAAAATATGATTCTAGAAAAACACTCTGAAATGAACACTTTAGAATGGAGAGTTAATTGATGCAAGAGGTAGGATCCCTCTTACTTAATGTTGGTAAAACCTAATCCAGGCTACTCATCCAGCTTTCTCTCTAAACACCCATCACTTTTTATTGACTGAAGAAGCAGCCTAGAAAATCATGTTAGATCAAGCTAATTCTTAGATTTCAAGATTAAAGGAAGATGAATTGCACTAAAAGGGACATGCATGCATGCATAACATTATGTCTGTCACAAAACAGAGACCCATGGGAATAATCCTGTGTCATTGTTAATTACACAAACAAGGTTTCTCAGCAGAGTCCACTGGGCTGAATGCTCAACAAACCTGTGTGTTCAATGAAACTCTGATGATTTGCCTTTCATGTCTTGCACTTAAATCTGATTCATCAAAAGACTTAGACCTGTGACTGAGCTATGTTTTGAAAGTAGCTTAGGGCAAAGTGCTGGAGTCTCTGAGGTCAGGTGTGTGTTTAGGTACAGCATTAAACTGGGGCCGTCTGCAGACTTGAAACAGTTTGACTTGACTACGAAACAGTTTGTCTCTACCTACTGTAGTGTCTTAAAATTGGAGATCAACAAGACAAGCAGGTTCAGTGATCAAATAATTGATTAAAATGTTTTACAGTTTGAAATAGTAAGCATGCCATAACTCCTAAAAGAAAAAGCAGGGATTTTCTCCAGATGAGAAGTTGTGATTTATTACTCTTCCTGAAAAAACCCCAAAACCCACCGCAAAAAAAAACTCCAAAAAGCCCAAACTCAAAAACTCAAGTAAACCCTAGTTTAATGAAATGGCTGAATTGCATTAACTGAGGATGAGGCAATCAAGATACCACAGGTAAGGAGACATGAAAATCAACCCCAGCAGAAATATGGAGATGGACCAGGGAGAATGGCCTATAGACACCAGCAATCTAAAGGTCTTTACAGGTACATTAAAAGCATTTAAGAGGAAGAATTGAAGAGATAGATGATAAATTGCTGGCTGTTTCAAATTCATTGCCTGGCAAGTTATTGTGTGTCGAGGCATTTCTCTCACAATTTATGACACTGTATTGAGAAAAGAGATGGAGTTAAACATGGGAGTGTGCTTCAAATACATGACTAATTGCTTAGATTGGCTCTAGGCTCAGTGTTTTCAGATGGAGTGAGTGCAGAATCTGCCATTTTGTCAATATATTATTTTAATTTTTCAAAAGACAAGATGAATATTTAATTCTTTCAAAAGTTACCACTTACAAAAATAGCTACATACATGTTCATAACCCACAACATAGCACTGCAAACAGCCAGAAACTGGCAACCTGCCATTCTGATCATTAACACAAGAATCAAATTAAAAGTTGTGCCAGAGCATCCAGCAATTATCTTTTCCTTTTCTTCTGTTAATGGGTTTTTATCCCTTTTATATGTGCTGTGGGTGGGTAGCTTTAGATTCATTCAGCTATCCAGAGTCTTTTCCTCTCTAATTCCTCAAAAACCTTGAAAAACTAAACCAAACTAAATATGGGAGTCCACAGAGATTTTTAAAATTGAAAATAGTGAGTTTTGGATGATTTTTTTTTAGAATAGATTTCAAGCAAGCTAATTATTTTCTCCACTTAGCAGTATTAAAAAAAAAAACAGAAAATAAAATGACAGGTTTACAATTAAAAAAATGTGGAGGTTCTTCTCTCTTCCTCTTCCTCTTTCTCTTCCTCTTTCTTTCTCTTTTCCCCTCTCCTCCTTTACCTCCCCTCCTCTTCTCCCCTCTCCTCTCTTCACATACTGTAGAGGACAGGAAATAGAAGGAATTGTAATTTCATTGGTTCTCTTTGTCTGTTGCAGACATTTTCTCTGCAATTAAGCTTCAAGTAAATCTGATTTTAATCCTACACTAATAAGATATAACCCTAACCAACTAACTCTGAATCAAAGCAACTTCAGGTGTTGTGAAAGATAGAAAATTTTCACATTTGACCTCTTGTGTTTTTTAATGAGATTCAACCAAATTCCTCAAGCACATAAAAAGTACTGAATGTGGATGAAGTTTTTGGGGTTTTTACCCAGCCTCTTCTATAATTATGAGCATCCCAAAGCTAGTAAAAATAATGCCATCTATGAAGTAAAATACCTGCTCTTTTAGAGGCCTCCTTACTCATTTTTCTCTTGGTAATACATGCTACTATTAGATAAAATATTATAAATAAGACAATGAAAAAATAACATTTTGTAGCACCAAATTCTTTTCTTCTATAATCAACTTTCCTCAGAATGAAATTCCAGTTACAGAGTGGTAGCGAAACAGAAAATATAAAAATTGAAGAAAAAAAATCCCTAAAATATAATTTGATTAATCTTGAGGTAGACTCCATTTTTTCTCTATTCTTAACTAAAAGCAAGCTCTTTAGTAACAGAAGCCCTTTTAAAAAGGCATTCTAAGACTGTCATATGAGAATGAATTTAATGTTCAAAAATAATTAGAACAACTTCATTACCTGTAGCATATCAGCTGTCAGAACTGCTGTTGGTATGCCTAACCCTAATTAGCAATGAATTGATTGATTAATGGATCCATAGAGGTTTACATGCAGGCTGTGTAAAGTGTATTAAAAAAAGAAAATGAGGCACCTGTACTTTTACAGACTAGCTAACCTCTCAGAGATGAAGATTTCATTCTGATGTCTTCAGAGGTCAGAGGACATCCCAGCTGATTTTCCAGCAGAGCTTTTTATTTAGACAACCAACAAGAAGAAAAGAGTAGGGAGAATTTACTAGAATCTGGTAGTTAATAAACCTTGCATAAATATATTCTCATTAGATTGAAAATTAATTTATTGCCAAATCACCTTGTCAAAATTAACCTCAGATAGCATTTCAAATTATTTTAGGCTTTGGAGTTTTGGGGGCTTTTCCCTGTTTTTTTCTTTGGAGGTAAATTTTTGAGACATGCATTTTTTTCATAGGTTCAGAAGTATAAATTACATGGTCCTTAAGTTGGACATCAAGCCACTGATATGAGTAAACTGTGCTGTACAGCCATTTGACCCAGTCTGGCAGTTTTCATTCTTCAAGGCCAGAAAAGGATTCAGGAGGATAGTGTCTGAGAGGGTCAGTCTATCTCAAAATGAAGATGTCAGCACCAAAAGAGGGGATAAAGTAGGCAGCAGAAATGAACAGAGGCACTATTACAGATCTGTTTGTACTGAAAATACCAATGTTTTTCAACAAGATACCAACAGCCTGGTGGAGTCAATGAAACAGTCTGCCAGACTCAGTTTGAGGATTTACAGAAAATTTTGAATGTTTTTTCACTTGTAAGTCTAGGAGCCTGTACTTTTGACTGATCTAAAGAATGAATAAACAAAACAGGGATCTTATCATTTCCTGTAAGGAGAAAAGCTATACACGTAAGCTAGAGGACATGGCAGGATACTTAGAATTTAACATCATTTTCCCTAAGGTCATAGTCTTACTGGCTCAGGACATCTTTTATTGCTTTACATTATTACTAATTCTTGGTGGCAAACAGATCATCAAACCAATTTTAAAATCATCATGTAAATGAAGGAAGACAAGCCCCAACATTGCACAAATTAGCATCCTTGAGGTAACAAGTTTTGCACTATAACATAAAACTTATTGCTACTGCAGTACAAGTAAAAAGTCAGATCAGTGAAAACATGACTCATTACTCTGAATATTCATGACTTCATGCTTCTTATAAGTCTATCTGCTTAAAAATCTTAGCAAGAAAAGTCTATGTGAAAAGTAATGTTAAAACAATGAGGAGTCAAGTCCATATAACTATGTATTGGTCCACTTTTACTCATCCATCAGCCTTTTCATTATCCTGTCACATAGGATAACAAAGAATTCATTATCTCCCTATGATATCACAATTTTTTTCTTGGTTCTCCGAAACTGGGTTATTTTCATCTTTCATCAGTGATTAGATATTGCCACACAATTTTGCTTACAATTGCTTCCATAGGCAGCTTCCATGGGAGCCTTAAATATGAGGTACTGTGATTAGCATTTTTTCCTTCATATAGGAATATTTTTAAATGCCTTGGTGGTGGAAAAATACTAATTTCCTGATGTCAATATATTTTAATATATAAATCCAAGACTAAATAGAAAATTGCAAAAGGTCTCTATGAGTGTCATCATTCACACTGTTACTGCTGAGGTCTTCCTCATTTGTATTAGTGCTTTGTCAAAGCTATTTTCTTCATAATTTTTGACCCTTGATGGACTATTAATGACAACATATTTTATCACTATAATTCTCTGAGTTATTTTAGAGTGTTTTAGGCTTTGAGAATGCCATCCATTAGAACCTGAGATTGACTATTTTCATATTTTCAAGTGACTTAGGCAAGTTTGCAAAACTGATTTTGACCAATAGTTAAAGAAATTTTTGACAGCACAGTTCATAAATACACAAAGCTGCTGAAATACACCTAGTGTCAGAAGAGAAATTTTGAAGTACAAGGATATTTTTTTATATTTTACAGTTGTTGTAAAAGAAATTTCTACAATTTTAATAAATACATAATAGCACAAAGTAAACAAAGCAAGTTTGTTTCTTTAATGAGAAAATCAGGCTGCATAAGAGGATATTGCATTGATATATAGCTGTTAAAATGCAGAGAGGAAACCATGGACACACATCATCAATCAATCAATAAATCTTAAGTTAGACATATTCTAAGGGCCTGATTTTTTAAAAAAATAAATTAAGTAAGATTTCAAAAAAAGAAAAACAGCCATTGCCTGTCATTTAGCTACAAGGTGGTCACATTTACACGACATACAGCAAGGATAGTCACTAACTTTTTGTAGTACAAGAGAGACAAGTCTTTGTTTGGCTGATTTCTTACAGAAAAGCTTAATAAACTCCAGCTTCTGTTCCTCAGAACTGACATTTATTCATTTTTGAGATGAAGAGTAAAAATGAGGCTAAAAAACAACTTCTTTTTATTGTTTGCCATGTATCTAAATTAGCATTTTTGCCATGCAAAAGCTATGAATGCAAATATTATGCATAACACATACAGCGTTAACAGGCTAAAACTGTGGACATATGTGGAAAATAAATACAGCCAAATTTTGACCCCAGTTAATCTCATGCAGTACCATTAAATTTAATAGTTCTCTGTGGGTATAAGTGATGGCAGGGACTATATTGTTAGCAGAATTCTTGTCAGAGCTCTTCCTCTGGTGGGGAGTGAATTAGAGAATGTCTTGAGGTTAGTTTCTTGCTCTTGGTGAAACTCCATGGAACAATTCTATTTAATAACACCTGTCTGGAAAAACAGATCCTACAGATAATTTTTAATCTTTTAATACTTTTTAATATTTTAATCTTCTTAATAACTTTAAATTAAAGTACCTTGCATGTGTTTAAGCACCTCATGTCGCTGTGTCCTCAGCCCTGCAGATTGGAGGAGGAGTGTCCTGGGACCATTGGCAGTTCCACATTGGGGCTCAGGCATAGTCACTATTCAAGGATCATGTTAAAATTACATTTTAAAAAACAGTTGTTTCTCTTTGTTAGAGCAGTTTCCACTGAGAGAACTACATGTCAATAAAGCACATAAAATTGTCGATATCCTGGTGAGATTTGGAAGTGTTTCTCAAACCCAAGATCTGGAGAGTCAAATACTTCAGTGTTGGAGGAGACATGGATATTTATGGCACCTCCCACCACTCCCTGATCGACATGGGCAGGAGTTCACATGTGTGAGCCACAGCAATACTCCAGCAGGCCTTTTCCCCATCCTCTACAAGCAGAGGCAAGACAAAGCAGGGCTGGCCAACAGATGAGGCATAGACTCTGCTGAATTGTTGTCACAAAATATTTGCACATGATTGGTGTTAAGAGCTCTAGGTTGAAAATTTTTGTAATTAGCCTCTGTAATTAACTTTAGCAGTGCAGATATTATGGTGTATAGTTGCACAGGCAGAATGCCATACCTCCCCACCTTGGCATTCAGCAATTAGAGTCATGTACATTTGGGTGCAGCAGGTTTGCCTAATGTTCCCTTCATAACTTTATTGGTGAAGTCTGGGCAACTGCATCGGTTCTGGTTTCTGGTTGGCAATTCTGGGTGACATTTGATCCAGATGGAGTCAGTCCTCTCTGTCAGCTTGAAAAATGACAAGAGAGAGTGGAGACTCCCTACTGTCATTCAAGGAAATGCATGGCATCTGCTCTTGTTCATGCTTCCATTTTTGTTTGGTATTTGTATGCCCATCAGTTTCTGCAAAATGTCAATGTTTTGTCTTCTGGAACAATTTGGTGCTGATGCCCCATTTTACACATCTGACCTCTTAATCTGCATGTTTACCATTCATGGTTATGCATTTGGCACGCACGGTGTGATGTACCATCAATGCCCCACACAAGGGCAGAGGGGTTTTGAGGTGAGTAGTGTAGTTATTATAGTTTATCAGTTGCAGCTTATCAGTTATGCTTTCACTGATCCTTTCAGATGACTGAAGTTCACAACTCAGTTCTCTCTCTCCAGGCTGAATTAAAGAAAAACTGAAAATGTAGCGTCCTTTATAAAATATGAAAATACCTGACATTTGACATCTGCTCCAAAACCCATTGATTTTCAAACTCTAGTCTCTCAGAAGCTTGGAGGGTTAAATCTCCCTGACATATTTTGAGTAGAGCAACCGTCAATTTAAACCACTGTTTACTCAGAAACTTGTGTGTCTTTATTTTTTGCTTCTCTAATATATATACATTTCTTCTCATATTCTGTCATTCAGTTTTATTTTATTTTTTATCTTTTCAAGACCAAAATATTCAAACATATTTGACATGTCAACAAGAAGAAAAGCAGTTTCTCTGAAACTTGCTGCCATTCCAGAATTCTCTGTGGACAATTTTTATATCTTGGTATGCTTCTTAATTTCTCAGTTCTGTACATGTAAATAGGGCTTAAGCATCTTTCCTCCTTCAAACTGTACCTTGCTTATTTGAAATCTCAGGGTCAATGGGTACATTTTAGGGATTTGTACAGTCCACGGCACAAGAGGATACAGCATTGGCTGTGACCTCTAGGTAGTCTTATGATGCAGGACTAAGTAATAAATAAAATTTATACTGTTTGTTATAAACTATTCTAGATTTTCATTACTGTAAAGCTCAGGAGGCCAATACAAAACTGGAGTGTGCTGCAAAGCAATATGCCAGAGGAAAAAGGATGTTATGGCAAAGCTGTTACACCTTTGAGAGAGGAGCCTCCGAGCATGTGAGTTTTTCCATTTTGAGAGGGGAGACACATTTCAGCTGTGCTGTCATTGTTATGATTCCCATTCGAGGCCAAGGAATACTGGAATGACTAATTTAAAAAATATATATGCATATTCTTAAACAAATTTAAAGACAATTAATTTTTTTGCGTTAATCCCAAGTCCCTTTGGGATGTAAGGTTCTTGTGGAGAGACCATCCAGTGGTTGAATCAGGCTACAGATATTGGTACTTTTTTCAGGGAAATCCAATCACCACCATGAAAGGATTTCACTCATTTTTAAAAAACTATTTTTATTTTTATTACTTTTTCTTTTTTTCAGCAGGGAAGAGCAATTTATGCATGTATGTGACAAATTGCATGCTGTACTGAAAAGCAGCCCACTGAGAGATTTGGTATCACAATGGAAAAAGCAGAGAAGAGAGATCTATGACACGGAGACTGAAAGGCTGTGTAATTGAAAGTAAGATGAAAAATGAAAAGAAAGGCAAATAATGCATATTTGGAATACAGCCATAAAGCTCATCTGGAAGTGGGGAGAGAAACAGAAAATCAAGGGATAAGATATAGTTGAGCCTTAAGAGTTCAGGTATGCTTAGATCCTGGGGATCCTGAGCACCAAAAAAGAAGCAGGAGTGCAAGGGAGGAAAGTATTCAGTAACTGTTTACTTCTCTAGGTGTCTTAGGAGCTGGTATGTCAATATGAAGAGAAATGTGGCATCCAATGGTGGATTCTGCAGCTGCAGGGGCAGGAGTCTTCAGAGCACACAGGCTCACTCTTCTCCAGCAAAACAAAGTGATATAAAGCAATGTAAAGGGGGGAAATAAAGCTGCTATTTACAACTATCTAACAAACTGCTCCCCAAATGATATTTCTCTTGTACAGATGTAAATAGAATGCTGACTTATTTTATGCTGCACTGAAGAAGGCGATGCAAACAATCCCATGTAATAGCTAACTCTAAGTTGAAACACTCTGTACCATAAATTCTGTCTGTTTTTACTGCAGTTATTGGTGTGCTTATGCTGACCACAACATTTTTCAGGGTTCTGTTTGTATTAAGGATCCCCCCTGGATTTCACTGAATTATGTGGCTAACACAGTTTGAGAGCACCATTACTTGAATGCTTGGAGGCATCTGTTAATTTTTGAAGTCTGTCATAGGGGTAAAATAGAACACTAAATAATCATAGTAATATTCTGTTTGATTTTGAGAAGGTAATTTTTCCCTTCTCTGATACAATCTGTATTCCTCTTTTTTGCTAACCATATAAATGACTTATCTGAGGATAAGTCTCATAAAATTGCTTTAATATTCACAGTAAAATCTCTGATGGCATATCACCTCCCTTTTCAGCAGTTCCATGGGTACCAGTGCTGAGAAAACTTTGCCCGTCAGTACCAGGACATGGTCCTGAAAGGCTGAATCTGAGGAGCTCTGAGCATCCTCAGCTCCTGGGAGCACCCATAGGCTTCACAGGAGATTTTGTTGTGTTTATGCTTTTGGATTCAAGGTCTTCCTCTGCACACAGAATTCCACTGAAGTCAGTGTGAACTATTCCCTGGCACTGAAAGCCCATCTCTTCACTTACCTGGCAGTAAAGTGTAAGGTCCACCCTGAAGTCTGTGAGTTACATGAGCTTGGGTGGAGAGTAGCAGAAATGTGGGTAGAAATGCCATTCCTAGGACCATTAGCAATGTGCAGTAATAATTCTTCTTAAAAGCAGACTTCCAGTGTTTGCATACTTGTGCAAGGTCAGATGCACAATGGTTAAGGAAAAATAAGTTTTGCTACTATGGACAAACAACTCCAAAGTGCTGTAACTTCTTCAATACATCTGATAAGGGTTCTGGTGGTTTGCTTCCAGCACTGCTTGCACTTAGATTAAGGCACGTCTCTCATTTGGCAGCGGTGTGTGAAATTGTTCATGATAACCTCTGCAGGGACTTCTTAACTACTGCAACTTACAGGATTCTATTGAGTTCCCAGGGAAATTTACTGCCTTCAAAGAAGTTTTGCTGAGGTGTTCATCTGATAAAGGATGCATCTTTTACACTCCCACCCCTATGTGAACATCTTTGTCACTATAACAATGGAATACAAAAGTGTTTGTACATTCTGTAATCAGTGTAATCTATTTCTTTGACAAAAACCAATGCTGATTTATAGCTGTTGAGTATCTGAAATTTTTCTTTTGTACAAATATTATAGAGTTTCAATTAACTGTAATAACTCTACCGTTGCTTCCCCTCTTTCATATCCTTTGGCATCTGTCCTCTTCCTTCTCCCCTGTGGAAAGCAAATACACATATCAAGAAATAAAAATGGTAGTTTTTAGACATGGGGCAGAGACTTCAATGTCACAGAGCTCTGACACTTACAGTAAAAGTTCTCCTATAGGTGTTTACATCCTAGATGTTCCCTTTGAATGAAAACATAAACGGGGTTTATTCTCTGTGTGTGTGTGTGTGTGTGTGTGTGTGTGTGAACATAGAACAGTATTTACATTAAAATAAGAGAAAAAGTAAAAGAATAAAGAACACCACAGGCTTATAGCAGACAAGCGTGCAACCATGAGTATTTCCCAAAGAGTAAAAGTTTGAGATATTCAGATAAATAACATTATAATATTTTCTGGAAGTGCAACATAAGCAAATACTTCTGTATCAATACCTACCAACTCTCCTCACCCCACAGGGTTTCTCTGATAATGAAACACAAAGATTTTTTTTTAAAGGCTTTTCCCAAGCACAGACATTGTGACTCAGTAATTTGATGCTTTACCATCTTGTGTTTGTTCAGAAGTGAACCAGATTATGATGTAGTTCTGTGACATCTCTACTGTCTTTTATAGAGGCTGATCTTGACCTGCAGGTGTAATATCCCTCACATCCATGGCTCTTTGAAAGACCAAACAGGAAATTGCTAATAGAAAGTTTAAGGACAGCAGTGCATATATAAATGAAATTGCTATTTTTACTGGACAATTAAGGCTGAATAAATACATTTAACTTCTTTTGGAAAAAATAGGTAAAGAAATATTTATATAACAAATACTACCCTACCTTATATGCAGAAATACAAGACAATTGGGCTTTAAATGTACATATTTATATATTAACCCCAAGGTAATAATATTTTAATGTTTTTGACAAAGTCTTTCAGGAGTGGTAAAATCCACATTTCACCACAATTTCATCTTTTTTTTCATTTCATCGCCCTATCTAGATAGTTTCAGCCTTTAGTCATGTTTACCATGTTCAGGTTCTGCTTGGTGGCTGAAGGGGTGAGCAAGAGGCAGTGTCCCTGCAGGCTGCAGACTGGGTGCACACCTGAAGACACCTCCAAAAATGCTTTTGAGGCAGTGGTAGGAAGCAATGCATGGTGAAGTGATGGCAGACTATCTTACAAATACAGGCAGGGGCTGTCTATCCAAGGATGCACGTGCTTGCAAGGGAAAGTTCAAGAGTGAGTTAACAGATTTTGCTCTAACGACGTTGTTCTCTTTGCTTGAAATTTTTTCTTGAAAATCTTTGCTTGTCACAATTTTCTCTTTAAATATTTAATTTCAATTATATTAATATAAGTTTGATTTATCAGTGGTTTTGTATTGCTAAAGAATTTCCAAGTGTTCTATTTCTTTGCTGAGGAAGAGTTTTTCTTTTGAAAATTGATTGTCTCTGGTTTTGAAATAGTATTGGAAACAGTGTATTTATAATATTCAAAGTGTATCATTTAATCAGATTTATAAATTTTTATTATATTTAGGGATACATGAGATTCTTAGTTGCATATAATGAAATAATTTTCTCCCTTGGGTTAGAAAAAATCCTGGATCGCATAAAAAATTAATTTGACCAGAAAATAGAAACAATGAAACAATTCCAAGAGATGTGGGTAAATAATTGAACTACATAGTGAGAATGATTTTATTTCTATGAGGAAAATGTAGATATAATAGTCTCAATGGAGAAAATTAATTGTGTTTCATTTAATTTATTTTAATATTAATAGAAGGATCTCACTGAAAAGCTTCAAAAGAAAAAAAGCCAGCTGTAGGAAGATTGTGTAGAAAGAAAAGAAAGTGTTTCAACAAACATAAAACTTTCCTTTTAAAAGACTATTAAAAACAGCAACAATTGTATGCTCTTCATATTTTGCTTAAATTTCTTTTCAAGGAGCTTGAAAATCTAAAATATTGTTCTAAAAATGAAGAATATTTTCATTTATTCAGGAACTTCATTCTATTCAGCTTGGTGTTGCAGAATTTTTTTCTTTTGTATGTATGAAAGTACTATGAAGATGATGTAAAAAATTATCAAATCAAAAGAGAAAACAGAAAAATGGTCCTTTTAGGTGTATTGGATTGTAACAAATGCCTATAAAAGATGCATATCACTACAGGAAAGAGAGTATTGTTTATTATGCCTGCCATTTTTGCATCATCAGAGGGCCTATGCCCCTTAAATTGTATTATCTGCAACATTTGCACATTGATCAGTCATGTCCAGAAATGCTTTGGTATACAAGTGGGAAAGATATTTTCTACTGCTTTTTATTAATCCTTGAATGATATCCTGTTACTTGTTATCATTCCATCAGAACAGATCCTTCATCTATTATTGATGCCAATATAATTTCTACCCTTTGTACATTTATTCTCTAGAATTTGAAAGAATATGTGCCTAGCTTGCAACACCCTTAAATTGTCAGATAATGACTAGGGAATAAGAGTGCTGCCAGAATGCTGCAACAATGCTCTGGCTGAGGACACAGGAATAAGGACTGTGGCACTTGGCTTCGGACAATTACAAATCTGAAAAGTAAATTTACTGCTAACATATATGTGTGCTAATCCATCTGAAAGTCCCTTCATGAGTTGGAGTTTTAAATGTATTCCTTCATCTATTTTTACTGGCGTGCTTGAAGTAAGCCAGTGATTTCTTTTGGGCACTATTTTTTAAACTTGGCCAGAAAGACAGGCAGATATTAACCATATTTTTTTGTAGGGAAGAAAATAATAACATAATAAAATTACTTTTACCAAAAAGGTCTAATTGATTATACAATTTTTTCTGTCTTAGCATTACTTATCTACAGCCTTTTGTTTAAAACCACATGAAACAATATTTTGTTTAATTTTTAGGGGGGGAAATGTTAGACTAACACAAATGAAATCAAATACCACAAAAACCTACTATGTCTAAAAAACACGTTTCTGAGAAAGATACAGCACAGCTAGAATAACTTTGTGGCAATAACAGTGCTCACTTAACAGTGAGACTCAGTGGTCTTAAAGGTCTTTTTCCACCTAAATTATTCTATGACTCAACATCTTGACCAGGTCAAATATTCAAATGCTGATTCTGACATAAAGAATGCCTGGTGCCACTGTGGATATTTTCATTATCAAAAAAAAAAAAAAAAAAAAAAAAATGTAGGGAGCATTTTTCTCTGCAGCAAGGCAGTTTATTCTCTGCATAATTTTACAAGGATATGGACCTCTCATCACTAAGAATTCCTCCTTACAGGTGATTTAACTGCATACTTAAATCTACCCTCTGTGCAAAGAAAGTGGAAGTACTTCTCCATATCACAGAACAAATACTTAAATTCATCAGTCAGCTTTTGTTCAGTTCCTGCTCAGGCATATTTTGTTTTTAAATAGATTTTGTTAAATAACTGACTAGAATTGACTACACAATTCAAGATAGTTCTATCCCAGAGTGAATTTCAGCTTGGAATGCTCGTAAATTAATGCAAAACTGGTTAAGTGACATCACAGGCTATGGGATTTTCATATCATTCATGCCAAATGAAAGAAAGTATGCACCGATATGAGATGATGGCTGTAAAATAAAATTCTGTTTCACGTGTTTGTGTTAGATGAAAATGCACTTTTTTCCCCAAAGTGCAAGTAGTTTATCCAAAGAAAAACATAAACCATAAACAACAATAAAAAAAAAAATGCTATATTTGTCTGCTGCTACTGAGTGAATGTCAACACCCAAAGAACCTGTTGCTTCTTTTACAATTCCATGCTTAACATAATGACAAGTGAAGGATAAGATTAAATATATTTCATCATCCGATGAGAAAAGATACTGGAATTTTTGCCAAAATTAAAGAGAAAATAAAATAAAAAATGAATATATAAACCCAAACCAAACTATGATCTTTATTTTAGTGATGCTCTGTGAATCTGTGGTGGTGATGTCATAAAGGCATTATGCAACCTGTAACATGATGCGCTGGAATCTTAACCTCTGTCACCAGCCACTTTGTAGAGGATTCTTGGATGGGGAATGAATGGACAAAATTGATCACAAAATATTAGCCTTAATAGCCTCACATTAAAAGACTTGATCCTCAAGACAATTGGTCTGCTATTCTCTTCCTAATTTACCACTTCAGCTACCATTCAACCTCCAAACAATTTAAGACAGCGATATTTGAACAGAGTTTGAGTTGCTCCTACAAATATGGCTACAAAGAAAATCTAGTGACAATATCTAAAGCAAGTAGCATGAATATGGCTTGAAAACTTGATATTCAGAGAAGGAAATAATATAGTGCATTTGGTCAAATTAAAACACTGGAAATATTGCATTTACAGTAGGACTTTGAGATAGAACTGGTACTTCAGAAGTTTCTAACCAGGTCAAAGTTTTCTAAACCAAGCAGGATTTAATTATCTTTAATCAACTGGAGAATGACTGGTCTTGCTTTTTACCAGTGGGTTTCTTATGTTATGACCCTGCAGGGAGGGATGGGTTAAAAGTTGAAGAGTTACAAGTAGGATTGTAAATATGCTCAAGTGACCTTGTAGCTGGCAATAACCCTTGTTAAACAGATGTGGCCAGCAGGCTGGTGAACCTCTAGCAGGAATTGAGTTTTTGGTGCTTGCATTTTCAAGTCTACCATGGTGCATCTTTAGGGATCCCATGGTTAGCACGGTAATGACAATAGATTCACTCTCTGTGAAGAGATTGCCTGTCTGTGCTGACTTGCATATACTCCTGACGTAGTTTTATGCTTTATTTACATAAAGCACTAGCATAAATACAGTAGATTACAGAAGGACATTGAAATTTAGGGGTTTTTCAACACAAAAATTCCATTTTTTTGGAAAAGCTGTTTTTTTGCTGGAGGAAGCTATGACCTATGACTTTATTTGATTAGAATAGACTGTGTCAGCTTATACATAATTTCCAACACTGGTCTGTCCTAAGTGCTGGATCTAGACTGAGATGCAGATGGTGCATTTTGCAAGAGATAGATCTACTCACTTTAGGTGTAATTGTAAATGTTTTATCTCTTAGGAATCTGAGATGTGCAGCCTTTGCTTTAGCCCACAGCACAAATGCAAAAGAAATATGTTTAGCTCTGCATAATGCCCAGTTAACCCATACTGACCTGGAAAATGTAATGTTCCAAAGGAAACATTCCTGTTTAGACTAGTTGTATGCGTGCAGTGGTATGGATAGAAAGAATCTTACTCCAAGAAAATATCTTGAAATTGGAGAGATTTCACCTTGATATATTTAGTAACAAACATAAAACATAATTGTCAGGATTCTCTTATAAAAGCCCAATCTGCTCTGTTTCTGTACCTTCAAGGAACAGATGAGAATGAATCCAACATTCAGCTACCCAGTATTTAGAAAGTAGTCAGGGATGTCAAAATTGATTCAATCAGGTGTAATAGAAAAGAAGAATTGCAGAAAATTAAATGATTGGCCAAACAATCAAGTCCGCTTAGCCAATTTTCATGATGTAGAATAAAAAAAGAATTCATTCCACACTGGAAAGGGACAAAATCTTAAAAAGGTATGCCACTGAACTAAATCTGTGGTGTACTGTTGCATTATCATGAGCTGTAGCTGCCAGAAATCTACCAGATTACATTGCAAGAATGTATGCATGGATGTGTATGTAAAAACGTTTATTTGCCATTTCTGTATTGTGCAGCATTAAATAGGCAATGTTTTATTACTCTACAGCAATGTTTAATTAAATAGTCAGTCTATTCAGTTGCTCCATTTGAAAGGTTAAATAAAAATTGAAACAAATGTTCTTTATTCATTTTAACATCTGTTTGCTGTTTCAAAGAGAATAAAAACAGACAAGGAAAAATGCTTTTATATAGAGTCCTGTTATGAATGTGACTGCTGAAATAATACCATAACGGTGTTAATATTACACCTATTACAACTCAAAACACTACTTGTGCTCTGGAAGAATTTCCTGCTTCTGAATATGTTGGAAAAAGCTACACAAGACTGAAAGGTTTAACGGAGGCTTGTCAGGGATACACTAATTTTTCTTTGGGTTTTAGAGGTTTTTGGAGGGTAATAAGAAAAAAAAGAAAATAAAAATCCATCATGGTTTTATTGAACTGAACAGAAATATTCCTCACTGGATTCAAGCTGGACTATATACTTCAGTCTCTGCAGGTTATCTAAGGCAGACTTGGCCCATGACTCCTGTTTGATGGAAGACTAGGAAGCAATTCAGAATTTACCACTGAACTAAATAAAGAAGTTATGCATTATGCATCTAGAACCCAAAAAGGGAGCAAGAAGATGTTAGGCGTCAAAAGGGAAAAAGAATCCAGTCATCTAATCATCTAAAATATGAATCTGTGCCTTGCATGTCAAGCATGTTAGAGAGATGTCACTAAAGTAGCTCAGAAGTGCATTTTTGCTTTATTCTCATGTGACATTGCCTAAAATATAACTGAAGTGTGAAATATTAATAAAGTTACCTTCATGATGTCCATTTTAAACAAGATTGCAAGGGAAGGATAGAAAGCATTATCCTAGTGTTTCTAATCAGGAATTTAGGAGTGGCTATTTTACATTTTATATGTTCCTTTAGCCCGGCATAATGTCCTGCCTGGGTTTTTCAGGTTTTGGGCTTGAGAAGAGTCCCCAGTGAACTGTTTGTTCTGCACAAAAACGGTCTGGGGCCAGAATGTGAGTGTGTACACGGCAAAGCTGAAGAAAGGCTCCTTGCCTTTCCTCCATACAGAGCTGTGGCAGACTGGATTTCTTTGCAGCAAGGGCATCTCTGCGGCCCATGCCTCTGCCTGTGCTGACACTTGTGGCTGGGAGATGTTTAAGATAGGGACATGAGGTCTGGCTAACCACAAATGACTGAGGACAGAAGGACTGCAGGCTTTACCCTCTTTCAAGCTAATTTTCTGGCTCTGTATCTTGGAGACCTTAAAAACTATCTTTTAAGACTCTATACTGAGCCTAAAACAAGGCTGCTGAAGGAAAGTGTTTTCACAGGGTTTCAAGATTAATTTCGTTAAGCTTAATTAAAGTTCTAAAACATCAAAGTAAACCTGGCATCTGGACCCCTGCAGAGCAAGCAGAAATACCAGACTAATAATACTCTTCTGATCACTTTTAGTACTTTCAGAACATTTCTGGGTTTTTTCCATCTACTTTTACCCCACACCCAGTGAAAAATCACCTGAAATGCCTTTAGATAAATCTTCTGTATTCAGATGATGTTGTTTACCTCTGTGCTTCAAATATTTCTCAGACATTACAATTAGTATCACTCTAATTATCATTTCCTCTAAACATTTTTCCAAAGCACCATTTCATATGTGGCAAATTGAAGGAACAAGTAGATTTTCATGTGCTCCAGCCAAAAACTTTACCATATCTGGATGGGAATTTTCTATGAATCTAAATATTTCACTCTAGTCCTGAACAATGTACCTTTCTTTCCTGTAATTAGTGCAGCTCTCTGAAAGATTTCTGTACACAATATCATACAAATTCATTAAATTTCAGGCTTGTGGCTTACAGACAGAGAAAATAAGGCTAACAAAGAGTCAAGCCAAGAAAAAAAGTCCCACAAGGTAGCAATTTGGAAAAATTGCTAAATGGCCTCGTTATCTGCTATAGCTGTAGCTAACCGGACAATTGGATGCAGCTTCCATGATGGCTTAAAACCATGAGAAAAGAGTTGGCTGGTAATGGGGATGGAGATTTTGCACACCAATTTCAGGCCTATAGAAATAGGAATGCAGTTGGTCATCAGAAGGGAGCTTGTAGCATCCAGAAAGGAGAAAGTGTTCCAAAAACAGGGAAAGTGAGCCAAGGCATCATTTTCTTCTAAGGGAGAGGTGGGTACAATAGTCCTGAGAGGGAAGAAGCCCAGCCTAAAGTCAGCCACTGGCCCACCCAATATGGAATTAGAGTTGCTACCTTTGAGAGCAGCCAGCTGCAGGAAAAGACAGGAAAAGCTTCACTAAAAGCACCATTTCACCAAAAGGCTGATTCAAGGGTCAGAGAGGAGCAAGAACCTGCCGAGCCCCTTTGTCAGAGTAATTATCAGTACAGATTCCTCCTGAAGGACTTTGTCTCGGGTGTGGAGAAAGAATTCCTGGCAGTGTTGAGCCATGAAGATGGAGGAGGTCTGCATTAATATGTCTCATGCCCTTCTGCAATCTGTCTTCAGATTTTGGTCTCTGATTTCAGGACATCTGTAGCTTGAGACAATACCACCTATTCTGCACAGGACAGATCCTATTTTCACTCTCACAGGGACAATTCTAAGAGCTTGGAACAATGATTTCTGCCTAACTTTTAACTCCCAGAGTTTTTTTTAAATTTGCAGGTTTTTTCATTCTTTCTTTACTATCCAGGTCTGTTTAGTAAGAAGAGCTACTGCCAACAGATGGATCACAAAAGTTTATGTGCCTTCTAATGAAACCAATCCTTCTAATTTACTTTTCCCTGCAGAATGCTTTTATGTTTTCCTCATTTCTTTAGAGGGCAACTCTCAAAATCATCTGTTTGACCAGGTTCCCAGGGTGGTATTTGTGATATAATAAAACATAAACATAAAGAAAGATAGCTATGCTTAGTTTAAAAGTCAGACAGGTTTCACAGGTGGTGCTGAAGAGCCTTCAATTATGCAGAAGTGACACAATAGCATCACAATTACTGTTACCTTGGATGAATATTCATGAATAGATTAGATTTGTAGTAGTGCTGAGTGAAGTTCAGAAGGTCTAGAGTTAAGTTTTGATGCAGAGAAGTATTTAAATGTTTGGATGCTTATCTGCAGCAAATAACTTTTATTGAGGCATGAATATGAAAGGTCTGAAATCAATGCAAGTTTGACCTCTGGCACAGAGAGCTAGGTTTAAGTCACTGACTAATTAAAAAATTGGCTGTAAAACATAGGAAAATAAATTATTTTAAAAAATCTCTGTGAAGCACACTACACCAGTTTTCAGGCCTTCATGATGCTGTTGTTCAAAGCTCTGTTTGCACATTTCAAGCATAATGAAAACCAACCTTTGCCTATACCAGACTAACTTTAATTTATTTAATTTATTCAGTAAAGCATGGTGACTGAACATCAGCCAAAGGTTTTTAACTTCAGCTGTTGATATCATACATTCCTTTGATTTTTCCCAGAATTTTTCCAGAAGATCTTGAACCTTCTTTATTTACCCTGGATTTTAAAGTGGCACAAACATTTTCTATTTTTTTTTAAATAAAATAATTTATTTTGTTGGACAGGAATTGATTCTTCTTCAAAAAGCTGTGGAACAATTAAAAACTCACTATTTATCTCAGTTCTGCAGCTTAGGAAAGGAGGAAGTTTAGAATTGTCTCCCACCTTTAAGTGAGTAACATTTAAAAAATTTATATCTTCAGTCTCAAGATTACCATCTGAAATCTCTTCTCTGGGGGCTTTATGTCAGATTAGACATGTAAAGGGGAATTCACTGCTAAAAGGAGTGCATTAAACTTACCAAACACACAGTGAATGAAAGGGAAACTGGTTAGGGCTTTTTTGAATTGTCAGTACTAAAGTGCACTCACTCTTGTGAGAATAAGATTTTTCAGTCCTTTAATCTATTGAAAAATAAAAATACCAACTCAACCTAAAATATAAGGCTTTTGTTCATGCACAGAGGGACAAATAAAAATTTGTGCAAATTGTTGGGGATAGAATCTGAATTTTCTTCCAGTACAGGAATGTCACAGTTGTTTCACTTCAGTCAAATGAACAGCTCTGAACTGACATACAAGAAAAGCAAGATGAGGATCTCACCCATGAAGAAAGATGCATTTTCAGCCTGGGGAGCTGCCATAGGAACTGACAGCAATTTTCTCAGACGAAAACAGATAAACTCATTGAAGTTTCTGTCAAGGCTCCACTGTTTCAGCATTTGCACATATAATTTTGTTATTCATTGGAAAAATATGAGATGCCCTAAAATGAAAAAAGTGACATCTCTCCAAAGAAAATTTAATATACTATACACATGATCATAAAGAGTAGAAAAATTATCAGAGTGTTTTTTGCTGTTTTGATGAAATGCTAGACTGACACAAAATTTCTGAAGCCTGTGCATCTCAAGTCCAGTGAGGAAATTGAACTCTATGTCCACTGAAGATCCTGTGCTGCTTGTAGAAATCCTTCAGTTAAGGAGGGGAAGCATTTGTGCCACCCTTATGAATCTCAACCTAAAGAAATTTCCTTATGATTTCCAGCCTGCATAACATTCTTTCTACTGAGTGCCCCTTCAAACAAGAACATTTTCATGCCATGCCTTGACTATATAGCTATATATTTAATCTGAAAATTTTATTTTATTTTCTTGGATACAGCAACACTGTGGTTGCTACACTTACAGTATTATGCTTTTTAATTTTTTTTTTTAACACTAGGAATAAGAACTTCTCTGCTATCCCACTTTTCCATGCCAGTGTCTCTTAAGCATAGCCACTCTTTCCCTCTGTTCTTTACATTTCACCATATTTCCACACCCTGTCTTGAGAATTGCCTGTGTTCTGGGAGAGCCTAGTAAATTCTGAGATTCTCCTCAGGGATGTGAAAGGGCTCCACTCCTCCAGGGCTGAGGGAGAAATTTCACAGCTTGCCTTTCTCTGATGCAGTCACTGGAGTCACTGTGACCGGGCTCAGTTGGAAAGTGTCTGACTTTTCACAAGGTATCAGAATCTCACTGCACCTTATCAGAGAAGACAGCAGAGGAGTGACACCTGAGGACTAACTTTTTTTCTTTTACATGCATTCAGTTTGAAGAGGGGTACAGAAAATATTTGCGTTGTACAGGCCATTCTAGGCAAGCAGTTAGAAGCAATGAAAGAAAGGGTAGAAGAAATAGAGACTCTTAATTATTTTAGTTGAGAGGGAAATAAATGGAAACTAAAACTGACGTGAAAATACAATCTCAGTCAGAAGGCAAGGAAGAAACCACTTTGCATGTAACCTTAAAGAGTTGAGGTGAAATCTTTGTTTTCAATCATGCTTTTCATTTATAAACCATTTTCTTTGGCCCCAGAAAGATCATGAGATATTTTTAATAAAAAAATTTACAAAAAGAAGCCCAAGTCAATGAGCTTAAATTTACTGTTGAGGAGCCTACAGTTTACTGGAACTTTCATTTTTATTTTTTGGATGCAAACCAAAGATTAAAAGCCACTGGCTCAGTGATATTTTTTTGAGTTGAAACTATGGTCATATGGAGGCTTAGGATTGCAGCATTACCTTGAGAAGAAGCTGAGTAAATTTCTCCATTTCAGTTGTATCATATGGCCTCACATCTCAGGTTCTGCACCCTGAACACTGCATTTCATAGGGAAGAGTGCTGGTGAAGAGTTCCTTGGGCCTTCAACCAGAAGATATAGAAATATGTGTTCTTTCAGAGAAGATGAAAGTCAAGGGAGGAGTCAGTGTTATAGGATTTTGTGGGGTTATTTTGTTTTTCCTGAACAATTTATGATGTAGGTGAAGATAATCTTTGGCTGAATTCTCTGAATAAGGAGTAAAAATTGCCAAAAAGTGATTTGAGAGGTTTTTGATGGTTTGGGGGGTTTTTGTTTTTGTTTTGGTTTTGGTTTTGGTTCAGTTTTTGTTTTGTTTTGTTGGTTTTGTTTTTTGTTTGTTTGTTTGGGGGTTATTTTGGGATTTTTGGGGGGTTTCTTAGGGTTTTTTTTGTTTGTTTCTTTTTTGGGTTTTTTGTTTGTTTCTTTTTTGGGTTTTTTGTTTGTTTGTTTGTTTTTTTGTCATGGGTTTTGTTTGTTAAGAAGGAACAGGAATCGAGGCTATATAAATGAAAATATTTTCTAAATTGAAGTATACATAAGTGGGTGAACTCACAAAGGAAATCCAGATTTCTGTATCTGTATTTCTAATTTTATCTGTCTTAGATCCCTTCTGATATTTGTGTCCCTGGAGATTACTGTGATAGAGCAAAATGGAACTGTCTTTCAGCCCTGTGGTCCTGAATATTTATCACAACAAGTTAAAATTCCGGTGTATTTTTCAGTAACAACACTTTATACATTCTACAAATAGGCTTGTTTTTCTATTGAAAGAGAAGTCACACTTCTTTTTTTCTGAAGAAAATATCTGATTATATAACACTTATTCATTAATATTATGTACACAATGCCTGTTGATATTTAAAGCAATCAGGTCTTCAGGGAAAAGTCTCTCCTATCTGTTGGTGCAACTACACCTAAGAAAGCCATACACAGTGCTTCTTTTGCAGGCAGAATTCTGATAAAAATCCCAGTTTTGACAAAGCAGTGAGGAATATGGGAGGTTTCTAGAGCCCAGCTCCAAGCTGAAATACTTTCCAAATATCAAGAAGATTGGTCTTCTTTGTCTTACTGCAAGATACTTTTAAGAAAGGCAGGGAAGTAGGAAGAGGGTGGTTTCATGTTGCACAAGCTTTGCTTTCTTTCCCATTCAAAATAAAATGGAGACCTTAAAAACCAGGGAACCAATACCAAACTAACTCCAAGACCAAGATAATACAGCTGTAAGGTAGCCAATGACTTCTAGGACAGAGAATATGAATATGGGTCTCCTATATTGTGTTATTTCCAAGTCATAGGTAAGAATGCACTTCCTGTCTCCTCTCACTGCAGAAAATCTGCTGGGATCTCAGGAACTCAAGGAAACTTCTATTGAAAAAAATTAGTTTCAGTGTCACATAAAAATATTTAATTGAAGTGAAAAATAAAAGCTGGTTTCTTTCAAATTAGTCTCAAGAGACCCTCAGCATGTTAAAAACCCAAACCAAAACAAAACAGAACCCTAAAAAACAACTAAACTACAAGAAACCACATAACCTAAGAACACAGGTAATAGTAGGAAACTACTTGGAAAGAGTGTTTGATGCAGACTCACAATAAAGGGTGTTGCAGAAGACTATTTGTCTCGGTGCAGGGAAGGCTCGAGACCTTCAATATGAGTGCTCAGCAAGCTCTGTTTATTAAAGAGAGCATCAGACACTTATACAGCAAGTAATAAGCCTATGAATATTCTGTAATTTACACCGTCCATTGGCTACACGGCAACATCAGCTCTTCTTCATTCTTTAGGGGTTACATCTCTCTTTTCTCATATTTCTTTCACTATTTGTTATCATACTACAGCTAGGCCCAAGGACACGCTATCTTGCAGGTGCAGGACTTGGAATTAGCCATGGCCTAGTACTTTTCTAATTCTTAGCTACTCTCCCAACATAAGGGGACACTATTTCTAGAGTACTTGTTTAGGTTTCTAAGTTCTCACCACATGTCTTCATATTAAGCAGAGAACACCAAATATGGTACAGCTGTACATACACAAATCCAGCTTCTGGACCCTAACAAAAAGGAAGGGATCCAACACCAAGGGCATGGAGTGACTCTAAAAAGAAGTCAAGGCAATTCTCTTTTCACTTCAGGGAGCAGCTTGTCAAAGCACAGCTCTGGGGTGAGCTCATAGCACCAACCACCACCCTGCACTTCATCCTGCTGGACTCTAACAAGGGACTGAAGGACAAATTTTTCAGAGGACCTATATTACTGAGATCTCAAAGTGCTTTTAAAAAGCAATGGCAGAGAGACTTTTGAGTTACTTAACTCTTTTATAAATCCCAGCTCTGCACCTGATGCTCTTTAAACACATGAACACAATGCATTATACACACATAGATGTGTCCCAATATATATTTTAATGTAGAGCAATGAAAAAAAGGAATTTAAAGTAATAGCAAGCCTCCAATCTAGAATTTAATTATTCATTTTTGTTCAAGAGAGAAAAAAAACAATAATGAGCTTTCATATTTGAATATTTTGCTCTGTATCCTCAGCCTGACACTGCTAGGAAATGCTTATGCAAGTACATTAAATTTTAATGGTAATTGAACACTATTTTTCCTTGGTTACATGTTTTAAATTAATATGTAATTTCACTGGAGGCTAGGCAAAAATATCTCTTCATTTACCTTGGTGCACTCAGGCTAAGAGGTAGGGCACTCCTAGGACAAATTTTCAGGAGTGGAGTCTAGTGCCTTAAACAGAGCCCACTACAGGTGCAATAAAAGATATTTCTTAGAGATAAATACAACTTTCAACATATGATTTTGATTCTAAAAATCATGAGAAGAAGATTTTGAGAATATCATGTATGTTTTCGTTATTTTTTAAGGTTTTCATTTCCAAACACAGTAATATGCTTTCACAGCTGTTATTCCTGTCTTAGAAAGTAGAAACATCATTAAAAATTCCTGAATGAGTAATGCCATATTAACCCTTGGGATCACTTCCACCTAGATGAAGATCCTGAAGATCCAAACTCCTTGTGTACTTTGTGTCTTTGCATGCCACAAGATACATTTCAAAACATGACTATTTTGTTACATATACTGGACAAAACTGCAAGGGAGAAATGGGGAAAGACTAGGACAATTTTGGGAAATAAACCCCTGTAAACTTCTTGCAGAGGGGTTCTTTGTTCTTATCCACATTAACAAAGTCATGGATGGCCAGCACTTCACACACTCTCCCTTACACACCCTGCCATTGTAACTGATAGAAGAATTGAGTCAATTGCTTTTTGAACATAAAGCATAATGAACTGTGTTTTCATGCTTTGGATCAGAGGTTTGTTTTTTTTTTTTGCTGACATTTAATATCCATGGATGATAGAGAATAGAGCTAGGATAATCTCTTGGGCAATTTACTCTGTCTACCTGCACTACTAAAATTTGGTTTTCATCATTTCCTACACAATCCCCAATAATTTACTCATTAGAATACATTCAAGGATACTGATTCTGTACCTTCCTTCATGTGACTAAATTATGGTGTATTATTTATAATGCTGCTTCATGATCTGTGGCATGGTACAATCCCAGCAGGAGCACAGCACAGCCACAGAAAGCCCTAACAAACCCAGCAGGTACAGACACAGCATGCGGGGTGCCCACATGCTGTGCTGGTTTGGACCTACTCCTGTCCCAGGGTGTGAAATTTATCTGCACACAACTTTGTAGCTTCAGACTTGTAGCTTGATCAGCTAGCCCTGACTTTATTTCATCTGGGTTTTTTCCACATCTACGTTATTTTCATTATCCAATTGTCTCTTTTAATCCTGGGTTAAAACACAGGGCGTGGACCAAAACCAACACCTACTGATAGGCCGCACTCCAGGTGCACACAAATCTGAGGAATGTGTCAAGATCTGCAGTGATAGACATTCCCCTGATCAGGGGCTGGGAATTCTCCATTGGATCCAAAGCTGTCTCCACAGAGGTGTTCTGAAGTCCATCCTGCCTCCTTCCTCAGATTTTGGGTATCAGCCTGTAGCTGGCTTTTATTTGGCCAAGGTGCTTCTTCAGACCTGGGATCCCTTTTCTGACACCAAGCCCCACGTCATGCTCATGGTAAAGCACCAAGACAAAAGGTATGGTTTTTATAGCTATGTTTTAGACTCGATTGATTCCTAGGTGATAAGAGTAAAACTCAGGGAATTCCCCTCTGAACAAATTATCTGAATTCCCCTGCATATATGTCACTATCACATTTTCCCACCTATTGTGCCTATGAAAGTAAGGTTAAAGTTCCTTATTTAGCTCTTTACATGGCAGTAAAAGTCCTATCACAGGGAAAATATGAAGGACTGCTGGCAAGGCCAGAAGCCTTTTTAACTTTTGAGACCATCTACTCAGGAATCAGTTTGAGAGATTGTGGAGGCTTGTTGAAGATCTAAGTCATCTGTTTCAAACTCAAGCAGCCCTAAGGTAGGCTTAAGATTGTCTTTTGTGGAGAGAAAGAAATAGGGACAGAAAAACAAGAAAATGTAACAGCAGGTAGGAAGGAGGCAGGGAATACACAAAACCATACTTGGATCCAGATCTAGGAATACCTTTGTCATTGAGGACCGATTTCAGATTAAGGTCTCCGTTCTTCAGAGGAGTTACTTTTGCCAGCTGCATCTATGAATTTGTGCTTTCAGGCAATGATTTGCATGAGTTGTGTACCACTGACGAAGCCAGTGTTGATACACTAAAACTGTCTAAAAATTCATGGCCATTATGACACTTGTCTGTGTTTACATCAGCATAAACTTGTTCCCGGTTAACTTACAGAATTTCTTATTACATTACAGAATCAACAATCTCAAATGTGACTTTAATTACCTTTTCCTCATGTTTTTAACTAAGGGAATATATAAGTAATAAGATTAGATGATGATTCCTTGTTTCTGACACTTCCCTCTGGCATTTCTTACCTTTTTATAAGTGTTTTCCAGGTTTAACTAGTAATTATTCTAAATGCTAAGAGTTTTGAAATGCCTGGGCTCAGCATTCCCTCAATTTGTTTGCTCATCCAGACCTCACAAGCTGTATAGTTTATAAGCATTTAAATAATTAAAGTTTGAACCTGCGGGGCTTTTCTTGCTGATTTTTGAAAAGAAGGATAATTTACTGAGAAATCAACTTAAATTGCATTATCCTAAATTGAAAAATGATTTGTCAATGTGCATTACCAGATTTTATTTGGCAACAAAAATTCTTTCAGTGAAAAGATTGTGTTGACTGATTTAACTATGCACACTGCAACAAAGATTAATAACTTCAGAAGCAGATAAAGTAATCATCTAACATTATTGACACAAGAGCTTTCATGCTTTGTTGATTCTAAAGGGGCAAATGTAAACTCAACAACCTCAGCTATCATCATTTTGTGATATTTTTGTCAGACAGAATTGCGCTATTATTTTGGCGTCACCTACATCAACCTAGAAACTCAGGTAATTAGACTTCAAATGTGTTTCCCTGAAGTCTCATCTGAAAATCTAATCCTGTGGGGTTTTGTGAAAGCCCATTAAATTTTTTAACTTTATTTCTGTGTTTAGCTAACATCATCATGCCTATGGTAAACCATAAACTGAGTCCTCTCATTTTACGAAACGCAGTTTTTGGTCCACCCTATTGCTGAAAGGGAACAGTTGGATAATAATCATACATCTTAGCACACATCAACTCCTGGAAAATTAATAGCAGAAGTGGTTTTCCTGGTACTCTGTCACTTCAGTGGAGAAGAGACCAAGTATTGTCTTATCATATTTTAAGAAGATATAAAACCAGAAAAATATGCACTTGCCTATGCTGAGGATTAGAGGGGAACATTAAAAAAAAGACACCCTCCCCTCAAAAAGCCTCAAAAACTAAATAAAACCCCCCACAAACTGGAAACAGACCAAAGCTGGAAGAAACTAAGAGAATATTAAGGTAAATTGGTTTAAACAGACATGCACGGTCATGTGCTTCTTTATGTACGCCATTTGCTGGAAATTGCACAAGCTACTCCCCGTTCTTATTCTCTGAGATGTCTAACTTCAAAAAAAAAAAAAAACCCAAGCTACGCTGGTGTCATTGCACTCTGATTCATGCCAGCCAAGAGCATGGCCATCTTTACAGCTCTTAACCATTTGTTCTCCCACTGGTTTGAAGTATTTTATTGTCTTTCATCCAATGTAAGTATATGGAATATCATAGAGTGGAATCACAGAATCATAGAATATTTAGACTTGGAAGGATCCTTAAAGATTGTTTAGCTCCCACTCCCCTGCCATGGGCATGAACACCTTTCACTAGATGAGGTTGTTCAGAGCCCCATCCAGCCTGCTCTTAAGCACTTTCAGGGACAATGAGTTCACAGCCTGCCTGGGCAACCTGTTCCTGTGCCTTGCCTGGAGCAAGTAAACAATTTCACAGTAAAGAAGTTCTTCCTAATACCTAATCTAAATCTACCTTCTTTCAGCTTAATGCCATTGCCCCTTCTCCTGCCACTACATGACGTTCTACAAAGTCCCTTTCCAGCTCTCATGAAGGTCCCCTTTAAGGTACTGGGAGGCTGCAATTAGACCTCCCTGGATCCTTGCTGTTCTTCTCCAGGCTGAACAACCCCTGCTTTCTCAGTCTGCCTCATACAAGAGGTGCTCCAGTCCTCTGATCAGCTTAGTGGTTCTTCTCTGGACTTGTTCCAACAAGTCTTTCTTGTGTATCTTTAACACTAGTGTAAGCTTCAAACTAACCCAAATATTTAGAATATAACTGGCAAGTTCAGTTCTATAAAGAATATATTTTCCCACTTAAAAAATTCAGTTTCAGTCCTAATGATGCCAGGATGGGTTTTACACTAACCCAAGAGAAGCCAAAATGTCACATTCAAATTAGCAAGGATCATCATGTCAATCTAGCATCTCACTTTTTTCTTTTTTCATTTAGTCTTCCAAGGATATTAAAAAGAAAGAGGAAATTTGTGAAGTTAAAAGCCAAGAAATATGTGGATTTAAATAGTAAGCTGTCCCAGAAGAGTACTTTTGTATCATAGTGGGATTGCAGTTACGAAAAACACTATCTTTCCTCACTAATGTTTCTGAACTTCTACTTAGGAGTAAATCACTTTTGCCTCCAGAGAATATGTTTTTAACTGCATACAAATTATTCCCTTAAGTGCTAATGCTAGAGGATAATTCTTAAGCTCGAAAAATGCCTGAAAGTTATATTATGAAGTGGGTTTTGTTGACATAGATAGTTGGAAATTGTGTAGCTGTAGACAGATGTGATTCTGTGCAAACACTTCATATGAAATCACATCTGGCACAAATCATATCTCAATCACATCAGGACACTCGTCCTGTCAGTGATACAAACATAAGAGTACTATAAGTCGTCTTGCCAGTGCTTTTGAAAATGTTGCAAACATAAACATTACATGAGGGGACTTAATATATTATCATTAAAGTGCTAACATGAAGTTG
Source organism: Melospiza georgiana (assembly GCF_028018845.1). Classification (NCBI taxonomy): domain Eukaryota; kingdom Metazoa; phylum Chordata; class Aves; order Passeriformes; family Passerellidae; genus Melospiza; species Melospiza georgiana. Next base: position 47,674,625 of record NC_080432.1, on the reverse strand, counting down.
TGGAGGTACTTTTATCAAAATCTTATTAAGTTGGTTTTATTTAATAAAAAATTTTTGTCACTGGAATAGAAAAGCTTAGGAAAGAGTCAAGAGCTCTGATTTTTTTTTTCATTTCTAATGCATTTGGAGGAAAATAATCAGAAAAAGTGACTAACAAAATTCAAGTGTGGCACATTTTGTTATGTCCAAGAGAGTCATGCCGGAAGCTGACTTGCTAATGTTGCATAAATCCTAATGCCTGAAATATGGCATGAGACTTTTCTAGAAACTCACATGCAGAGTCAATTGTACTCTGCCCATCACACATAGGCCCTACATTCAAGCCAAGATTTGGTGTTTTGTGGAGGCCAGGCAACCCTCTGTCTGAATCCTAGAGTGATCATTGAGTAATTTGGGTTGGAAGGAACTTCAAAGAGCATCTAGCTGTGTGACATTGTTCACAGGGGTCTGAGGATGAGGGAAGAGATGAGGATCTGACTCCATGTTTCAGAAGGCTTGATTTATTGTTTTATGATATATATATATTAAAACTATACTAAAAGAATAGAAGAAAGGATTTCATCAGAAGGCTAGCTAAGAATAGAAAAAGAAAGAATGATAACAAAGGCTTGTGTCTCAGACCCTCTGTCTGGGTCAGCTGGGCTGTGATTGGCTATTAATTAGAAACAACTAACATGGGTCAATCAAAGATCTACTTGTTGCATTCCACAGCAGCAGATAACCATTGTTTACATTTTGTTTTGAGGCCTCTCAGATTCCCAGGAGGAAAAATCTTAAGGAAAGGATTTTTCATAAAAGATGTCTGTGATATAGCTCTAACCTCCTTTCTGTGGACAGGGACACCTGTGTACCAGGCTACCCTGAGCCCCATCCAGCCTTGTCTTTCCGGGGATGGGGTATCCACAATTTATCTAGAGAACTTGTTCCAGCATCTCATCACCCTCATAAGAATTTCTTCCTAATATCTAACCTAAATTTAACCTTCTTCAACTTTAACCCATTCCCTCTTGTCCTGTCACCACATGTCCTTGCCCAAAGTCCCCTTCCAGCTCTCTTGTAGGCTTCTTTAGGTATTGGAAGGCAGCAGTAGGGTCTCCTGGGAGCCTTCACTTCTCCAGCCTGAACAACTCCAATTCTCCCAGCCTGTCTCCATAGGAGAGGGGCTCATGCTGGGTCCACTGCTTTGTCTGTTTATGCACAAACTGACATGGTGGTGATTTCATGCTCTCTCATGTGCTTGCAAGCAAAAGACTGTTGCTAGATGGCAGTCTGCTCAGTGCAAACTTTTGGATTACCTTTCAGGACAATCCTGCTCTGTCTGCTAAATTCATTGCGAGCTGAACTGATCAGCTCTGGCAGTCCAGACTAACCCACTGAGACCAGGTGTCTGTATTTTAGACTTTGGTACACCTAGAGAACCATGTCTGAAACATTGGTTGACATTAAAAAATTGCATGAAAAGTTAGAACGAATTCATCTTCTTAAACTGATGTTAATTTACAGTTCTAAACCCTGTCATTTTTTTGTCCAATCTGTATTATATTTTTTAGATTGAAAAAGTAAAGATATCTTACTTGCTAGTGCAGCTCGGGAAATAAACTGCAGAGGTAGATTTTTAGTGCAACATATTTTCACTGTCTCCCTCACATTTGTGTATGCATTAGGAAGAACCAGACCTTACTGAGAGCCCATTTATCAGTGCTTTTAGTGCTCTTGTTTATGATGGGGGAAAATCCCAGTTCAATATATTATACTGGATGTGTCACTTATTTAAATCAGTATCTCCTGCACTCCGCAGAAAACATAGCGCTGTTCCCTAAAACCAGAAGGTGCTAAACAGCTCAAAATATGAAACTCATGATAAAAAGGAAAAAGGTCAAACTACATAATTCACTTCAGCTATTCAGTTCCTTTGGCCATGGGTAGTGTTTCAAACTTTTATTTGGGTTTCAGGCAAATACTCAAGAACCTCTGTTTTTCCTAAAGGTTTGAGCAGCTTGCCCAGGACAAGAACTTATACTGCCTGATAAAAATCTCATTTAATAAATTCCAGAATTATTATTATTTTTAATTTCAAGGAAAGGAAAATGATATGAATTTAATGATGTTTACTATCCCACTGGCTAGATGCAGCTGATCATGAAATTCAGTCCTCCACTCGTTCATTTAAACATATAGCTTTGATTCAGCCTGTACAAGAGCCCTGAAACAATTTCATATTCAGTATAAATTGCCAACTGCCAAAACTTGGAGCAATACAGGGTATATAGAGGAAGACAATTTGAAAAAGGGCAGAGTATATGAGCAGCTTAATCCATAACCCCTGGCTCATTTGCCAAACTACATCATTTCAATGTTCATCACAGAGTTTTCCACTGCCTTTATGCTGTATTTCCTATATCCTTCAGAATATAGGTAGTAATGAGGAAGACATAGGAATTTTATATGTTCAGGGCTTTCAGGTGGCATGTTTTCTAGAAATATTTCTGTGTTGAGAAAATTTCCATTTCAGGAACTCATAAAACTTCTGCTTTATTCCCAGATCTCTCTGGGGAGTGAAAGTAAAAAAAATCCAGATGAACTGGTATGAATTCCTGTTTCCCTTCCCTATCAAATGCATTGTTATCTTATACCAATTTTTAATACTTTTAGGGGAATAAAACAATAATTTATGTAGGTTTACAATAGAAGCAAAGAGCTGTTTACTTCAGATGTAAATACTGATCTCAGAGCAGCAGTGGAGGTAACAAAGCACTTGAAATAACTCTGCAGTTGAGCAATGACAGGCAAAGAACAGGTGATGAACATTATCTTGACAACTCTGCCAATACTAGAGCCAAGATCTTTCTGACAGTACCTCTTTACGAGACTCCTCCTGCATTTTGAAGAACAAGCCTTATTGTCATTTACACCTCTGCAGCTGCCTCGAAGCCAGAAACCTGAAACTGTGTTTGCTCAATATTTAATCTCAGCCTCACAGCAGTGCCAGGGGTTGTACTCTCCTTGGTTGCAAATGAGCTGGTCTGCTGAGGAGTCACAGGAGCAGAAGCACTTTGTAGCAGCACCTCGCCACCCCCTCATATGAGGCTAAACAAGTCATCAGCGTTTCCCCCAAGGACTTCTTTCCAAGGCCCAAATCTGTCCTTCTGTATACCTCTTCATCCAGTGAAGGCAAGTAGAACAGGATTAAGTCCTCAATATACATAGCAACTGACTCAAAAAGAAGTTGTCAACTCTGTTTTACCAGATGGAGTTAAAACTGTTCAGCCAACAGAGTCATCAGCTGGCTCAGCTAATAAGGAAAGGTGATGGGCTCTGAGTGCTAATGAAGCCATTCAGAGCACATTGGGAAATGGCAGCAAGCTAGGCTGGTACTGTTTAGGATGAACCATGGGCCCCAGGCAGCACATTTTCCAACTGGAGACAGAAGCAATAATGTATTAAATTGCTACAACAGAATTATAAGGTAGTTAAGATGCACAGTTATCATTAAAGTAGTCCTTTTGTCTTTTGCCTTTAGAAAAATCCTAAGAAAAGGTGTCTAATAGAAGATCCCTAATCAGTGTTAAGGGCTCAGTCTTGTACTTCGTGGTTCAAAACACTTCAAGTGAAATCAGCTCTATTCTGGTACGAGTGGAGATGCACAGATAGAAGGAGGAGTTTACATTTTTAAGTACCACATTTTAAACTAAACTATTTTCAACTGGTTCCTGTATCTAATGTAATAGTCGGTCCCCTGAGTTTTGTGATTAATTTTTTCAGAATTTATGCTACAGATTTAAAGTGGCTGAATTTAATTTTTACACTACCATGGGAGACACTATCTTTCTGAACAAATATTAGTGAGAACATTCACTTTTCAAATTAAATTATATAAGTAAGTAGAGCTTGAAACAAGAAGCAAACACAGTCTTGTCAATGTAAGAACATAATTAGACAAAAAAAATTATTGGTGTACATCATGTCCTGGACTTTTTTACTTTCTCAAATTTGTATACTGCTGTAATAGGTTTAATATTCAAAGTTAATAACTTCACTTTTAACAATCAATCAGGGAGGTAATTAAATATCACATAAGGTACAACATACCTAAACTAGGGTGTTTGAGAAATTAAATTTAATTAACTTTAAATTTTTAATTGTTTTTTCTTCTCTATTTTCCTACAGTGGTTTCATTTAAAAAAACCATGAACAGAGAGAGAGAGTCAATCAAAAAATAAAAGGCCTTTTTTGGCAGAGAAATGACTGACAAAATATTTGAATTTCAAGTCCTAATATCAGAACCTTTTGTCCAAATGATTCTCTTGGTTTTCATTGGGCTTTGTTTATCTGTATTTTTTTAATGTAGATTTTGAATAGAGTCAAAGATCAGATTATTTCTAATTATAGAAATGGAATATTTTAAATTACTTTGCGGCACCAGTTCTGTGAACTCTCCTGATTAATAGCAAAGCACAAAATCACATCAATGATTCTTTAAAGAACCATCAATAAATGTTGCAAAAGTGTAAAGCCTGTTTACCAAGGCAGACTTTCCAAAATATTTCTGAAAGACTTTATCTGTGGTGCAAATCATACCAAATGCTCAGAGACACTGTATCTCACTGAATCCCTGGAAACACTGAACAGAAGAGTTTGCATAGCACATTTTTTTAGAAAGGAACAGCCCTTACTCCTGGGGAAAAGTCAGTGGCTTTGTTTTCTTTTGCTCAGAAGCTTGTCTAGCTTAGAAGCTGGTTGCTTGAAGGTGTGGTTTGGCAATAGTTTACAAGATTTGTTTTAGCCTGTGTTTTTGAGTAGCCCAGGAACTCCACAGCGTCAGGTATGAAAAAATTTCCTGTCTCTAATCAAAATGGGACTGATAGAGGTAAAAACTTTAGAAAGCCAAGCAGTACAAGAAACAAAAACAGCAGAGGATGTAAGGAGAGAAGTGAAAAAGGTATGTATAAAACCTAAGTTGAAATAATTGAGTTATTTTTTTACCAAAATTAAGGATGAGAGGAGATTGTAGGAAAAATCAAGGGGACAGGAATAATTTAAGCTTAAAGCTACTGTTCAACAAATGGCCACCAAAGGCCTGTGAATACAGTGAATCTGGGAACTTTCTGAATATTGGAACAGTCCTGCTTGAACCCAGCTGCCTTCAAGTAGCTTTTCTGTGTGCATGTGGGACAAGACAGTAGCTTTGCAATTTTAAGATAACACTTGAGCAGATTGTGAAAGAAATTATTTAGTTCAGTTGCATGCAGCAGCAAGATGTTGGTCTGGATGGTAGAGCATCCCTTAAGCTGCAAGTTCCTAATGAGATGCCCAAAATATCTGTATATTTTATACACACATGTAAATCAGAGATTTTAAGAGACTTGCAGTTTAATTTATTCATTATATTCCTTCATGTCCATATGTATTCTTTTTTACTGGGGATTATTAAAATAGGGTATTTCTCTTTCTGTATCTAAATTATCTCTACCCATCCTATGGCTAATGGGGCTGAAGCTATCCCCAGATTTTCTCTTGAACTCTGCTAATGTTGTTTACATGTGACCTGATGAGAATATTGCAAACCACTAGTGACCATTTGTCCCTTCCACCTGAAAGGAGGACTTAATTTTAAATGAGTAGTCCATCCCATTCAACGACAATGAATTAATCACATTCTTAATGCATTTCATTCCTTCTCCACATTACCAGGCTACCCAAAAATGCTTGCACTTGCACATAACTTACAATAGGATTTGTAGTCAGCTGCCAAAAAAATCCTGCATTTGTAATTAAAGTACTGTTAATTATTCTGTCATTTTCACATGTTCCGTTTTGCTCCCCCAAAAGAGGCTGGCAGGTTTTTCTGTGTTGCACAATCCAGCACAATCATCTTGCTCATTAAGTGTGACATTAATGTAAGAGTGATCAGAGTGATCCAGTGGCTGGTCCCAGTTATAATGAAGAGCAGCTCCTCCAGATTCATTCTTCTTATTAAAGCTAGGAACAAAATCTGGCTTTTTTGCTGCACACTGGGATGGTCCTATGCCTTACCTTCTCTTCAGAACAAGTAGCTTAATTTAAAAACATGCACTGTAACAGCAATCAGTTCCATTCCCTCAGAGGGGATTACAGGCTAATCTTCTGCAAATGTTCACTGAAATTCTACCCTTCAGTCTCAGGGGACAAAACTATGGCACGATTAATGCAAGAGGGAATTTTGCCACAGAGTTCAGTGGAGCAGGGCTTTCTAACTTCGTTTTAACTACTCACAGTACTTCTGTAAAGTCTCATCAGTAATTTTAGAAATGGATCGCACTGAGCTGTGAGGATAACTGGCACAATCTGACTTTTTAGGGCATGAGTTCTATATTGGAAAGACCTAAAAGCAGACACATTTTGCAAGCAAACCTAAGAGAGAAATTCAAAGCTCCGTGAATAGAGAAAAATTACAGAGACCATTGGGATGTCCTGGTAGTCGTTGATACTGTGACTGCACAAATATTTAGGATAACAGAATAGACTTCCCAGAGATGTAGCTTCTACTTTGTGCCTTTCCTTACACAGACCTTTCCATAAACTCATGAACAGTTCTAGGATCTCACTACTATATCAAATATAGAAGCTTAAAAATTTATTTGGGATTTTTCGGGGTTTTTTTTGGTTTTGTATTTACTTTTTTGCGTTTTTTCTGTCCATCTCAATTTCAAGTCCACACACATAGAAAAACGTACCAGGTAAGATCCTTGGGAAGCCAAGTTGCAGAACTCTTGTAAAACATTTATTTTAATTCCAATTATCTAGTTAAAACTCTGGAACTTCAGAAAACCATTCAGACAAGAAAGGTAAACCATATATTCTAATTAATAAAAAAGAAATGCATTTCAAAATGTATGAAAGGAAAAACAAGATGGAATTATTTCACTACAGGTTAGAAAATAGAAAATATTGTGAACTGTATCTGAGCACTTTTAATCATTTTAGAATTGTGCAAATAGACAAGGAAACAACAGAGATCAAAATCTATTACAGGCCTAGGTCATAATCAATTTTAAAATTCTTTTTGCCACTGTAAATTCAATTCAGACAATAAACTGCCCTGTCCCCAAGGGAATCAACAACTCCACTGAAGTATAAAGTATGCTCCAGTCAGAGAAGTCCAGCTTCTTTTCTCAGTCACATGAATAAAACAAAGCAGCTCCATTTTTGGGGGGATAAGGATTCACTGGGGATTAGATTTTTACTGATGAAACAGAATAGAAAGTGATTCCCAACTTTGAAAAAAAGTGAATCAGGAAAGTGTTTGTTTTGCTGGCTGTCTTTCTATTTTTCTTTTGTTACCTTAAGGTTGTATTTTCTGGATACAATCAATAGCAAGGCTGGTGCATTGCCTGGAGATACAATGAGGGGTATAATCCCTCTGAGGCTTCTGAGATATGCAGAGATTGTGCACATTAACAGCTCCACAGCTTCATGGCCTCACCTCTTCCTGACCACAAAGGAAATGGAAAGGAAATCACAGAGTGCATGGGCTGCAGTTATATATATTCTTTGCAAGGAATAAAGCTCACTGTCTCCTCCATTCCAAGCTACACACCTGTTTAAAAACTGGGGAGGAAAAGACCCTTGGTTAAAAGAAATACCATGGTCGAATCTTCTGGAGCAGAACTTGGGATGAGTACAGAAACAGTTATCTGGATAAGGATGGCTGTTTAGTAATGACAGGGCAATCTGAGTCCAAATTTTACACCTCAGTTATCACCTGTGTACCATATCACAGAATCACAGAAATTCTAGGCTGGAAGAGACCTGTAAGATCATCGAGTCCAACCCATGTTCTAACACCTCAACTAGATCATGGCACCAAGTGCCACATCCAGTCTTTTGTTAAACTCTTCGAGGGATGGTGACTCCACCACCTCCCTGGGTAGATGATTCCAGTATTTGACCACTCTTTCTGTAAAATACTTCCTCCTTAATTCTAGCCTGTATCTCCCTTGGCGCAGCTTGAGACTGTGTCCTCTTGCTCTGTGTGTTGTTGCCCGGAGAAAGAGACCGACCCCCAGCTCACCACAGCCACCCTTCAGGAAGCTGAAGAGAGTGATAAGGTCACCCCTGAGCCTCCTTTTCTCCAGGCTGAACAACCCCAGCTCCCTCAGTCGTTCTTCATACGGCTTGTGCTCCAAGTCCCTCACCAGCCTCGTTGCTCTCCTTTGGACACTCTCAAGCATCTCAACGTCCCTCCCAAAGTGAGGGGCCCAGAACTGGACGCAATACTCCAGGTGAGGCCTCACCAGTGCTGAGTACAGGGGCAGAATGATCTCCCTGCTCCTGCTGGCCATACCGTTCCTGATACCCGCCAGGATGCCATATCTGGGGTTCAAGCACTTTCCTTCTCCATTGGAACGCTGTCATTAAGTCCTGGTTACCCGAAGCTTTAGAATTCACCCCAAATGTTAATTCCTGTGACCTTGATACACATGTTGCATTTAAGGCTCACCTATAGTATTAGGCTTGATAGTAGCATCATCAGATTGAAGCTGGATAAAATGTTTTAGTTTAAGAAAATTGGGGATTTTGGGAAAAAAAAGCTCCTCCCATATAGAAAAGTTCAGTAGAAAAAATGTCAAATACCACTTTTTCATTACTTACTATACCCTCACTTGATAAGGAAAGCTACCCTGTTTTTTTGCAAGAAACCAAAATTACTTCTTAAAATGGGTTTAAATGCCTCAAGAATCTTCACAAGACCAGAGACACTGCAGATGTACCTCCTGTATGCAACTGTTGCCAATCCTGACAAGTGTGCTTTCCCAGCTCTATGGCTCCCTGCGCCATATCATCCCCTGCTGCTTCCCAAAGGTGGCAGGGATGTGCTGTTATGAGTGGAGACAATGACAAATGGGTCCTTTGTTTTATTTTACTGTCATTCTTGCAGTTCTCAGGTCTGACAAAAATGAAAAGTAGAGACAGCAATGAAACCTAATGCCAGTGCTCTTCAAAAGACAATGCATTTCTACAAAATCCATAGTGTGTTCGGCTAAGCAGGTAGAGAGCTCTTTCTTCTAAATTCTTTATAAATTCCCCCCCTTTTTTTTTTTTTTTTTGTTAGTAACTGTATATGCTTTACCACTTTCTTGCTCATTGCTTATAAATCTTCAAAAATCTTTGTTCAAAAGAAATGTCCTTGTGGCTCCTAAGTGGATACAGCATCTCAGAGGATGAGAGAGACCAAAGACAACTAATGAAAATAAAGAAAAATATTCCACAGAATAACATGGAAAAATGCATTCCAATGTACTACTAGGTCTGATTCTCCTAAAGAGTTAATGACTCCACTGCTTAACAAAGCTATGTCCAGAGGTACTTCAGGATTTCGAAATGCAAATACCAATATGGGAGGATATACTGCAGTTCTAATAGTCTGAAAAATAACTGAGTACTAGTTACTTAAGTATTTGAAAAGCTGGATCATGTTGCTTGGGTTTGGAATGATAAAATATAATATCAGAGAAATTTTGTTTTCCACAATGTATGCTTAAGAGAAAAGGAGGGAGAATACAGGAAAATAAAGAAGTCAGAGGTTTTTCTCTAACCTGCAAATACATTCCAGTCTGAGGAAATAATTCATTTGTAAGTATTAGATCAAAAATAGCACATAAGCAAAAAAATGGAAAGAATATTTGCTGAAAGAATAAATCATAGACCATCAAATATAATTTTTGTTAGCAGATGGAAAGAGAGGTGGTTTTTTTTTGTTATTTGTTATTCTTTCTTAAAGACAAGAAAATTTTAAACTAAGGGAATATTTTAGAACAGTATCCCATTCCTCTGGGGTAAATACAGTACATTGCTTAGCAACCTTTTATGATTGAAAGACCAAAATATCTTAATGTACAAAATACTACTGTGAGAAATGGTCAGCCAACAGCCAAGTGGCTGGATGACTTATATGATTCATTAGATTAAGATTTATTAAGAGGCTTTCTCTTTGCAACTCCAACTGCAAAATCAGTAATGGAGCACAGCAATCATATAGGGATCATAGAGGCAAATAGGCAATGATAGTTTTCCCTGAAAAGAGGAGGAATCAGCACTACTGTGCTCAAGGGCTTTATGTACATTAGATCAGAAGAAATTGCTGTGTAGCTATTATGTGATGGGGTTACTAACTGCAGCTGAAGCAGTCCTGGCAGGAATTATTGATGGAGATGGAGTACAAGGGAGCTCTCTCTCCTTCACTCTCACTTTCACCTGTAAGGACGAGAACCATCTCAAGGCTGCACAGGGCTGGGCTTGGATGTGATCAGCTTCACTGGCTATTGAAAACAGAGCCTTTCTATTTTCATTAACAGACAGTGTCCAGAAGAACAAAGGAAGTGGAAAAAGGAAAGGAAAATTAGATTGTGGAATTCTTGCCTTCTGGATGGATACCAAGAAACCTGACAGGTATGGAGCAGGAAGAAATCATGTTTCCCTTGCAAGGTATTCTGGGCTAAGACTAGACTTAACACTTGCATAGATGGATGATTTTTCACCAGGACAAGTAAGGCACTTGCACATGTAAAAATTTATTTTTCTGTATACTTTGAAACATACTCTCATTTGAATGTTGAATTCTGTATTTGAGCTATTTTGCTCTGTACAACACTTTCATGTTTTTTGCCTTTCTGGAAGACAGTGACCAAAGCCCCGTAGCCTGAGTGTTAAAGATATGAGTGAATACACAAACCTAAGCACTAAACAATGTGTTAAAACAGTACCAGACAAAGGAGAGTTCTACCACACAACAAATAACACAAACAAGCTCTCAGCAGCCACTGTGAGACGTTAACTGCAGAAGCAGATCTGGCATTTCATATTTTCTTCCTCTGGAAATTGCCACCCACAAAGTTAGGCTGGCTGTGTGGCCTTATGTCCCTGACCTCCAGGAGCTTTCTAAAGTTACTTGCTCTCCTCTCTAGAGTAGGAAGTAGTTATGAGTAGAGAAAGATTCACCTGTAAAACATTCAGACATTTTAATAGTACTTTGGTTGGATTTTTTGGTAATAGAAAAATTCTACTTAGAGCTCATTAATTTCTAGCAAGCCCAATGATCATGCAGCCATTGGAAATTCCCCTTCACAAGATTTCTGCCTGACCAGGTTGGACATTTCCTTGAGAATTTGCTAGATTAATTATATTCTGTATAATTGCCTAAGGACAGAAATGATGTTTCCACATTTGTGTTTAGGGCTGAAGGATGTTAATCATGGGATAGATGTGAACAGTACAGTACAAAGACTGAAAGCACAGTTAGGGGTTTAATTTACTTTCACAATAGCCTCTGCTGAGAACATCACTTCTCCATCCATGCTAACCTCCCCAGGGAAGTCACTGCAGGCAGCAGAAGCAAAACTAAGGATTAAAGCAATCATGCATCTTCTTTATTTTCCTTCTGAGACAGTTGAAAAGGCAGAATCTGATGTTGAATTATAATGGCTGTTTAAGAATAGATAGAGCAGATGAAATACAAGACACTTTTGAGTTTTGTGGGATTTTTAATTAATTTTTGGTATCTGTTTCTAGATGTTTTGCTGATGTCAGAGAGGCAATCTTGCCATAGCACAGGATGAGCTTCCAGGGAGGCACCAAGTTTGAAGGAAGAAGCAGAGTGTTTCACTCCTTGTTTTTGACTGTGAGCCCACACCATCTTGAGTTCAGCCCAAGTGCAGATCCTATTCTTTATGTATTCACAGCATGCACAGTTTTATTGCATAGCAAGCATCCATTACCTGAAATGTGTCCAATGGTACCTATTGTCCCTGATCCATTGGGGTGCAGGTTCTTTGCTCCTGTGGATTTTAAATACTTTAAAATCCAACAAGAAGATACTTTTTCAGTCCTTCACATCTTCCTCCACATCTACCTTCACATTATGCTTTCTTTAAGAAAAGTCTTAAGAACAAACACAGAAGAAAATGTATTCAAGAAAATAATATCTAAATTGTTTGCTGCATATGAACTTAATGTTTTCAAAACCAAAATGCATCAGACACAATTAGCATCCCATATTGAAAGATTTTCTAAATTACCTTATTATTATTACTCTTACTACTCCCTAAATTACTAGAAAATTTAACTTACTGTCTGTGTAGAGAAATCAGCAGGACTTTCTCTTTATTTTAATGTGTCTTCTAGAAAGTTTCAGTTTAACAGTAGACCAATCCTTTTTTCCCCTGGTATTGTTCTTAAATTCATTTTAATTTTTGACATCAAAAGCAAGTGTCAAGACTTGTGAAATGAAAAGTGACACTGCTCCTGAACTAAAGGGAGTATAGCAACTAAACAAATACAACTAATAACTTTTAGATTAACATTTGATGTAAACCTAGATCAAAGATGATTTTGGTGCTTTGAAATACATTGGATACACCTTGAAAAATATAGCATACTTATTAAAGACTCTCTGACACTATTTCACTTTCAAATAGAATTTGCAGAGTAGGAAGGCCTTATCACAGAATGTAAAGACACTCATTAAATCTCTAACAGTGAGTGAAGAAGGAGGTAGAAGAGAGGCATTACACACCAGCTTCTTTTCAGACACAGAGCCAGGTCAAGATGGTAACATGGTAAATCCTAATTTGCTCTGCTAATGGTCAGATGTCTCTGAAAAAGGTGACAATCCTCCTCTCCCTCTCCTCTTTTTCCAAGCAGAAAAGAATTCCTCATTGGTCAAATGGTTTTGTAATATAGCACCTAATTTTCTACATACATTTCCACATTTGTTTCATAAGATAGCCAGGAAGGTATTGCTGCATAAAGCTGGAGGGGTGACACCTTAGTAGAAAAATAAACATTAAATGATCTTCATAAGAGACGTTCTAAGTGGCAGAGATGGCAGAGCTGAGTTTGCCAGTGAGAGTGCCAGAGGACCTTATTCACAGGGGAACTGTACAAATCACCTCATAAATGGTCCTTTAAATATGTGTATGTGCATAGATTATATAGCTATAGATATCTATATGTGTATAATATAAGCAATTTACTGGGGAAATGTTTCTGTATTTATTTTCCTGTTTCTAATTTCATTTTTTCTGTTTTTTATCTATTAAGTGAGTGCAGGAGTCACGACATATAGAGCAAGAAGAGAGAAGTAACAGACCTGTTGTCTTGCTCAGAGACACCTACAAGTCACAACAGGTTCTCAGAAGAATGAACTCCAAATTCTTATCTTAAGTGTCATTTTGCTGTAGTAAAACCTGTGAGCCTCCTGTCAGTCTCCACAAGTGAAATCTTATATAATGAAAAATAATATAATAAAATCTGCTCTGAAAAGGTAAATATCAAGTGTGAAAAAATAGCTGACTGTGTTTAATCATGTAGGACACAGTCACGATTCCTCTGTTCTCCCAAATTATTTATATGTTTGTAAACATATGAAACACATGAATCAGTGTTCACATATGGTGTTTCATTTAATTAAAAAAATGGCACCAGTTGGCCTTGCACTATTCCACATATGCATGCCTTCTCATGGCCTTTTGCTTTCATATTGAATAATTTACAAATGATGCAAGTTGAATAGTGTTCGTTCTAAGAACTACATGCTTTTGATAAGAACATGGGTGCATGGTGTAAATGATTGCATCTGAAATTTTCAGCAGATTCAACATATTTACCTTCCTTTTTTGTTTCGTTTTGCTTAAAGAAAACTGAGTCAGAAAACAGCAGCCTGAGCAAAAAAAAAAGCGAGCAAAAAACAGCAAACAAAAATGTTAAAAAAACTATACTTCCTCATTCTTGCTCATTTACCAATTCTCCTTCACACTGCTGATTCCCCATGGGTTTAACAACATTTCTGGGGCTTTGACCTCTGAAGTCAAATGGGAAGTCTTCTGCTTCCTTAGTGATGCCTTAATTAGGTTTTGTAAGAGACGTATTATTGCAACCAGAATTCCCTTGCATAATTTATATTGCTAGTTATAACCACAAAGTAAAATCAACATGAAAAAAGAAATTTGACTGCAAAATATTGGCTTGGATTTCTCAAGGATCATACCTTTAAAGACAAAAGTTCTTTCATTATTTATTTACCAAATTTGAATACAATATTTTGAAGAAAACATTATTTGTTACAGATTAGAAAAAAAAACAACAAATCAAATAACTTTCTAAATCCAGCGTGAAACAGAAGGTAAAAAGTTTTAAATGGTCAAGTTTGACAAACAAGTTGTCTTATAACTTTGAAGATAAATGTACACAGCAAGCAGTACAAAGAAAACTTGAAGGACTTGTATTATAGCAAGTCCACAAGTGTAGATGAGAACACCCTCTAAGGCTAGAAGTCTATAGGTTATTACAACAAGGCCAAAACAAAATCAAAATCCCAGGGAGCTAAGGAAAAGCAGGAAAAATACAATTATTTCACATGCATTATGAACACCTGAGTAGTAGATTATCTTTTCCTTGATTCTGTTTTTCTTTTTTTTTTTTTTGTATACCTTGATGGGATTAAGATTGAATGCCTAAAAAAACAATATTTAAACCAAGTATGTCTCCTTCCTGCATTTCATGATGAGACATTGAAGGGCATCATGAAATTTGTAAACACACACTGTCAGTGCAGGAGAGGGATTTTCTGTTTTTAAAGCATAGATTTTTATTTACATAAAAAAACCAGAAGAAATGTGAGAATACTTGAATAGCTTTAAGAAAAAAAGAACCCAGTAGGCAGTTTTTAGAGTTGGGGAGCAGATTCACAAGTGTTCACAGGTCAGCTTTTTTCCATCTTTAATGTAACTACCTTAATTTTTCTAATTTCCATCTAGATGAGACATGTCTTGTGGACTTAACTGAGGTCAAACCATGGTGTTACCCATGGATCATTTCCAACAGGAATCTTTACACTGGCATCCCCTTCATAAATCTGGCCCTGGTTAAACACAGCTACTCCCTTCATCTAAACACTCAAACCAAGCAATTTTCCTCTCCCTCCTCAGACTCTTTGACTACCAAAAAGAACTTAAAAATAAATATTCACCTGGTTTTCATGATAAAGGATCAAGTCAGATGATTAGCTGGCCTAAAGAGTGCATTCAGCTGTGTTGAGTGGTAACTCTACCATGAAAAACAACTAATAAATATTAAATTAGTTTAATCTAAAAGCTAAGCTGAGGGCACAAAGTTATGTACTGTATTCGCTGGACTTTTAGCAAAGTGGAAAAGGCTGCAGGTTAACTTTTAATGTCTACATAAAATGAAAATTTTCTTGGCCTTTGTGCTGCTTTTATTACACCCACATGGCAAATCAAGTTATGCTGATGCACTCACTAACTAACGTTTAACTTCTCATAAAAATAACAATCTTCCCTATAGACATGAAAAGAGAACAGTTAGCAAAAAAATGTGCATGACCTGTATCTGATTACTAAGTGTTCATTCCTAGGTGTTCAAAATAGAAGAGTTTAGCAGTAGCTTAAATCATTTGAGTAAATGGCTTTGAAAGTCGGTCTTGAAGTCTGTCAAATTACACAACCACAGCATGAAGCTCAAAGTTTTAAATCTACACGGAAACTTAAAAATGAGGACAAGCATCAGCAGAGACAGAAAGATAGATGAAAAAAGAGATCAGAATTTTAAGCCCGTACTGTGCCATCTTAACTGAATACACAGCTGTGTATTCAGCTTAATTTAAATTGCCTAGAAGTGCTTTCCATATACAAGTGCATCTTTTCTCAAATTTTAATAATACATGAATATATTAATTAGTAACGCTCCATGCTGCAAAAATGAGATGTAAGCAGACAAAGAACTACTAGTAAAGCATAAAAGTTCTTTCCTACTACTTGAAGGAGCAATTTTCCATCACTGGTAATTATACATTTTTTCAAAGGACCAAATTAGGCTTGATATTCCTTCAAATCTTACTACTTTTGGGGTGCGCTGGGTCTCTGTGTACACTGTGACTTCTTTGGCATTTCCAAGACCTTGACTTTGAGAAGGTAAGGTACCATTTGCCACATTTTGACTAGGTGATTTTTGCAGGTCCCCGCTGACTGAAAAAAATTAAACTATTCTGCTCTATTCTATTCAGCACCTCCAGTATCCATTTGGAAAGCTTTGTCTGAGATTGCTCACGGGGGAGAGGGAGCTGCACTGTCCCTCAGGCTGCATTCATTTTAGCAACAGCTTAAGCTGTAGAATAGCCAATTCACAGCCCAGCAAGGAGAACTACCCCAGGGAGTAGGCTGCAAAGAGCTTATTAGGCAGGCATGTCACATGTGTGACATTCACCAGTCCCAGGATAGCTTATTCCCCACTGATACCCAGCCAAGAGAACAGAATCTGACTGCAGGCTCTGCAGAGGCCACTGCATGATGGCAAATGTCACTTCACAGAACTGAGACATGGTGTTTTTCTAGCCCATTAGACAGTGAAATCCTCTGTACTTATTTTCATTAGCAAATCCTGATAAATCTGTGCATTAAAGAGAAATGTGTAGAAAGTGAAAGCCCTAAGGAGGGAAGGTGAAATGCTTGTTTCGCTATCTGTTCTAGGAACAAAGCATTCAGATAACAAATCAGTAGAATCATAGAAATGTCTTTGTTAAGTTTCCTGGTTTTCAGAATAAGATACTAAATATGCTCAACACCATTTTAATCAAACAGAAACAGGTTTTTTTCCTTTCCTTTCAGCAATTAATCATATTCTAACTGAAGAGAAAATGACCCCAAAAAGGCAGTGTAAAAAACTCCCCCCCACTCTGTAGAAATCATGTTTAAGAAAGCAAACCCAGTTTTCAGAATCATAAGCTTCTTTGTTCAGGATGGTTTTGCCTTGCTGAAATCTGGAGAAACATATTTTTTCCCTCTAAATAAAAAATAATTCCTTTACATGTCCTGATTTCATTTTAATGTGATCCTTATCCCTATCACCAGGTATTAAAAAACAACAAAGCCCACTTGGAAAAAAAAATCTGCAGACAATAAAGATGAGAGTAAGCTCTGTAAGAAATTCTGAATTTCTCCGCTATCTGAAGTGGCAGATCAAGACTTTTCTGTAGGTGAAACTTTTTTATACTGAAAGTGAAATATTGCCCTTCCAGCCCATTCAGATCTCAGCTTAGCCTTCAGGAAAATTCAGTTTTCAACATCTCTTAATATTTTATTTTCTCTTTATCTTTATTAAGACTTCTGTCAAGAGTTTTGAAGAGTCACAATTGAAACTATAATTTTTCTCTCATCAAAATATTTTCATATCCAGCTGCAAAATCAGGGTTCCTCTGCACTTCTCAATGAGAAACCTGCTGGGTGTGCTTATCCTAATGCACCCAGAGTTGGGTTTGCTTGTTTGTTTGTTTGAAGCATGGTAACATGGAAGTCAGAAAGACACTCTGAGGCTTTAAAGGAGGTGGTCTGTTATCAAGAACTGAGATGGGAAATCCAACCTGATGAAAACCCCTCTGCTGCAGCAGTGCTGAGTTGTATTCACAAGCATAGAATAAAAGGCTTTCTACTTTTTAAAAGTCCAAGGTGAGAAGTTACCCAAGAATTAAGGCAAGTGAAAATTCTATGCAAAGCAAAATTCTGCATAGAAGATTAAGTTTAATGCTAATTTTCTCTTCCTGGGGTAAAATAAACAGTGATTAGTATGAGATGTGATTTCCATACCGGTGTGTTAATACACTGGACATTAAAGAGTAAAGCCATGGAATTCACACTGCTTGAGGCATTCATGGGTTACCTAAAGCAAGATATTTAGTGCATGACAGACATGATTTACCACTTAAGTACTTTTGCATTTCTGTCCATGTATTATAGCAAAGTTGTACACAGTAGAAAAGTGAAATGGCCATGAGTTAGTACTTAAGGGAATTATATTGTGGGACAGAACAGAAAAACTTTAAATAGCATAATTCTGAGAGATGAATAGCTAAGAGAAATGCTCTGGCTAAAATGCATAACGATGTGAAGCAGTG
The DNA here is from genome assembly GCF_028018845.1 of Melospiza georgiana. Lineage (NCBI taxonomy): Eukaryota > Metazoa > Chordata > Aves > Passeriformes > Passerellidae > Melospiza > Melospiza georgiana. Next base: position 47,656,684 of record NC_080432.1, on the reverse strand, counting down.
GAGAAAAGGTTATGTGTCTGGGCACACACCTACTTAATACATCCTATAGAACATTCACTCCCATTTGAATCAGTTAGCTATGTTGGAGAGACAGCTTTGATTTAGAATATAGACTAGGGGGTCTAAATACATTTGAGAACAAGCCTAAAGCTCTACCCATCTATGCTCTGAAGAGGAAGATTGTGGCTCTGCACTCCTGTGCCAGCATGCTGTTGGCATAACTGCACCGAGGGGAATAGCCAGTGCTGCAACGCTGATGTAGTGCAGAGCTGCACCAACCCAATGAACTAGCCATAAACGTGCTAAATGCTTTTTAATTGCTCCTAATGATGGCTGAAATGGCTTTGCATTTAATTTCCATTTATGAAAATGTTTAAAAGGATTCAGGTCATGGGGAAAGAATACAATGTCATTTTTTAATGCCAAATCTATTTAAGAGTTTTTGCCTAAAGGCAAAGCTTATGATATTCACATCTACAAAAGCTTCAACCACCACAAAAACATGCACTTCTGCACTTGTAAATGTATCAGGATGGCCTCTGAAAACAAAATTTCATGTCCATATATACCACTGACCGAGCATTATAGAAAAGTTAGGTTTTATGAAGACTTTTCTTTTATAATCTCATGCTTTATATGCTTAGAACAAGGCACAAAGACTTTCATTCCTTCTCCACTTCCCCTAGCTATAAAACTCATCCATGTGGTGTCCCACCCTTAAGGGGTAGGGAGTCCCATAGTTTTCAAATTGCAGTTTGTCTCCTGTTTTTTATATTCAGAAGCGCTCTTTGTTTGACTGGAAATGGCCAAAAGATACTAAGTTGTCTCATTATGGATGCAATACATTTACAAGTTCCCTGCCTTTTTTCAGTGCCTCATGCATCTTACATAAAGCACTCATTAAACACACCCAGACCAAAGGTAATTTATTTATTGATATTAGGTAGTCCAAAAGTTGCCAAATTGGAGGAAGCTAAGTTATTAAAGGTTAAATCTTACAGAAGTTTCTCAACAGAAATTTAAACACATAGCTTTAGAGTTGGGGGCTGGGCTTTTCAGCATTTTGTTTTTTAGGGTTTGTTTTTCCCCCAATATGGCTGGAAAAAACCTGTGCACAGAAACTCTTTCTTGGAAACAAATGTAAAAATCACTTCATTTCATGAAGAAAAAATGCCACATACTTGAAAGGCACCCACTTTGAGCCTGACTTGACTCTCGTTATATTAAAAATGTACATTTTCTCTTTTTCTGTTTAATGGCCCTTCTTTTGAAGGATGCCCAGCAAGATGATAGCATTATTCTCAAAATACTATTTAAGAGTAAGTATGACGCTTGTATTTCTTACAGATAAATTCTCTACTCCAGACTATTTACCTGATTCTCAGACATTCCCTGGTATCATGGCATGCTGTAGCTAATGTCACATCTAGCGGTATCTAATCTGTAATCTTATAAAATAACACAAAACCCATTTGTTTTCCAAACTCAAAATGTTCAACTTCCAGGAAAAAACTACTGACCTAGGTATTCCTCTGCTCTGCCATGCACACTGGCATTTCTTCCAGTATTAGGGAAGTCTGTGAGGAACGTTGAGAATTTAGTCTGGTCTGATCTAGTGGATGGTATCCCTGCCCATGGCAGGTGGGTTGGAACTAGATGATCTTTAAGTTCCTTTTCAACCCTAACCAATAAATATTCTATGATTTAGGAACATCCTTTTAATAATCCCCACTACTACAGTTAATACTTGAATAATTCAGTAACCATAATGATTTAAGCCCTTTTAGAACTAAGTTTATCTTTTGTCAGCAAAGTATTCATGCTATATTTGAAACACCAGGGTGGATATGCATACTCTCTTCCTGTCTTTGCTGGAATTTCCTCTGCATGTATACTCTCTGCTTTTTCTCTAAATAGTGGTAACAGCGCAATGATTTGTGGTGGCTGCCCTCCTGCACTGTGCCAGTCTGCCAGTAGCTGACCTCAGCCAGGGGCAAGTGGGCTTTCATAGAAGTCTTAGAATCACAAAAATTGTGAACAATCACATCCAAGGTGGAAAGGGGAACCCGCTATAACCATGTGCCTCTGTGTAAGCAACATATTTGGGGTTCAGAAATAACCTTCTGTACTTGAAACATAAGTGGTCATGCACAGATTACACATCAAAATTTTTGAAAAGGGTGCAGAAATGAATGAATTCTGCTTAGGATAATCTTATTCATAAAATCACATTAAATTTAAACAACATTAAAGAGAAGGTTGGGGAGGGGGTCTCCTGGGTCAGGTTCTCAGAGCTGACCACAGCGAGGTTGGTGCAATTCTCCTTGCCCAGGAGGACAGTAATGGGTATACACGATGTCAAGCCCAAAAGCCTTTGGTAAATTACAATTAAAGAAAACAAAGCATGGGTTTGAGTGAATGGCTTCCGAGAAAAACTCATTTTTACCCTGGAGTTTATAACCTACAGTACTCTTTGGTTTTGGAGTTGTTTTTTCCTTTCCTCTATCAACACACTTCCTGGAGTCTAAATATACTTTTTTTTTTCTTTTGTGGATCTGTCTTTTAAACCAAAGCAATTACATTACATGATCCTTTGAACAGATCTTCTTTGCTGTCAGCTGGTAAAATGTAAGCCCCCTACAAGAGATAACACAGTAATGTCTTCCTCATCACAACAGGCTGCAGGCAAAATACAGACAAGCAGTTCTCCTGCTGTCTTAGATATACCAGGCTTACCAGAATCACCAAGTCAACTAAATAATAAGTAAAAAATATGCTGTAAGACTCTTTATCTGTGCATGTGCGTATAATAAAATCAATAGTGCCTGGAAGAAAAGTCTTTCTTGTTGGAAAAACAATGATTGTTTATATACAAAGCGCAGAAGAAGATGACTTCCAGTTAAGAAAACAATATTGTTGCATATAATATCTAATTTGCTTAGTCTAAAATTAGAGGAAGAGAAAGAAAGGTGGGGGGGTTTCCCATTTAATTGCCTAATGAAGTCCTTGAAAGTATATAAGTAATAGAGATTGGACTATCTAATTGATTTAAAAATGGAGGCTCTGTTTTATTAAGAGATTATTTACTCTTTGCTTCTTGTGCCTCCTTCAGGACAATCACTGTGATGAAAAGATCTTGTCTGTACTGAGGTATGTCTTTTTGAGTCTCATCTTTGTATCCCTCAGTTCCAATGACTTGCCAGGCTGTTGGTCAGACATTTTCAATTTAGAGTGAGATGAAATGCACTGCAGCACTGAAGCATCTATTTCATAAAGAACAAAAAGTTAAATAAAATTTAAAAAGAGGAAAAAGGAAAAGGAAAAGGAAAAGGAAAAGGAAAAGGAAAAGGAAAAGGAAAAGGAAAAGGAAAAGGAAAAGGAAAAGGAAAAGGAAAAGGAAAAGGAAAAGGAAAAGGAAAAGGAAAAGGAAAAGGAAAAGGAAAAGGAAAGGGGGAAAAGGAAAAGGCAACTTTTCCCTGTTAAAGTCCACTGTGCTTTCTATATATACAGAAATATGCTATTTTTTAAAAAAATCTAAAATAAGTTAATAAATTCTTCATAAATTAGTGCCATCCTAAAACAGATCATAGGATTCTGTGTTATTATGACAAGAATTCTGATGACTATAGTCACATGATCAGTGAAAGCCATAATCTTCAGGTTTAGAAATTACTTTGTAACACAAATTGTTAGGAATTTATTTTTGTCTCAGTTTTTCTCACAGATTGCTGAGAAGTATTAGGATGTATCTGATAAGTGGCGCAGACACAAGGAATCAGAAATGTAATCTGGAAAGAATATCTCTGGCAAAGTACTGACCCACAGCAGAGGGAGGGAAGCAGGTAGTGGAGAAGGTAACTTCATTCATAAGAAATGACTAGAATGGTTTTCTTTCAAGGGAGAGTTTGGAAAAGGTTGAAATTATCTGCAGAAGATCTAGAAAACTGCTTTGACCAATATGAAAGATATTATGAGCTGACTACTGAAATGTTGAAATCTACTGAAAGGAAAGAAAAAGCATTTGAGCTAAGGTATCACCATCTCAAAACTGTGTGAGAAAAATTGAATCCCACAGTGTTAAATTAAATCCCGTGGCTAAGTAGGAGTGAGAAAAGATGCAAGGAACTCTTCAAGCAGTATTTCAGAGAGATTTACTTGAGGACTTGCCTGAGTTTAGTTGTCTCCCCAGGTGTACAGCACAGGGAGCCAGCAGAGAAGTTAACTCTGATCATGACCTCTTGCCTCAGTCCAACAAGATGCTGCTGAGGGACACATGTGACTTAGAGAAGTGAAAATGGCTTTATCAAACACCTTGTGATTATTAACTTTCAGCTTTCTGCATTTGAGCAGTTGCTTCCTAAAGCAGCCTGAGCAGGACAGGAGGGAGTTGTGCAGGGTCTTGGGGACCCTGGGAGGTCCAGAGGCCAAGTTATCCCCAGGTCAAAGAGGCCAAGTTATCATGGGCCAAACAACCCCACCGGCTGCTGCTGCTGTGTTGTTTGGGGCACTGAGTGCTCGGCAGTCTCGGGCATCCTTCAGTGTGTGCCCACATGTGCAGAGCAGCCTGCAACTGGTCAAACCACTCCACTGAGTGGCAGAGAACTCAAGAAAAAAAGTCCATCTCTGAGTGAGCTGTACCTGAGAGCAGAATATTGCTTCTTGTCAGTGGCTGAAAGGCACTGATGAACCCTTGTCTCAGCAATGACACTGTGGCCTTTTTGAAGATGTCCTGTACCTTTGGAGGAGGAACAATTTATTTTACAGGCGCAGTTTTCCAATGAAAATATGCACTTTATAGACCTGACACAAGACAATTATGTAATCAGCTAGGAATAAGTGACCTCAATTTAATATTTATTTGCATATAAAAAAAAATCTACACATTTTTTTCAAATGTATCAAGCTGAAAAACTATTAATGAGGTATTCCCAAGAGGGACATCCACCATGAGCTGTCTCTACAGTCTTTTGCTTTATGTATTCATAGCAGTAGAAATCAAAGCAGAAATCCATACCAGTATGCCAAATCCAAACTACTATCTGTTATTTGCATTCTGCATGTAATGTGGATGAGTCACTACACAAGGTATTGCATCACTACATTTGCAATATGTCAGCTTTGTGTTTGCATGGAACTGTTTATTCTGATAGCAGGTTAATAATCTGAACTGTTTAATCTGAGAGCAGATTGACCCTTTTTTGCAATTACAGAAGAAGCTCAGAAATCACAGAAGTTAATTTCAGACTCATTTACCCACTGAATTTCAATTTTCACATGTTTCCCACCTACCTGTGCACCCACCTTCCCCAGCACAGAATGTCATTAAGGGCCACCCCTGAGATCTCATTTTTCACATCTATTTTTCCCTATCTGGGTGAGTGAACATCATTCCTTCCATTCACAGAGCTCTGTATGGGACAAGTCACTTCAGGCTTTTTGTCACTTAACTTCATCCACTGCCCGAGCTTCAAAATTTCTCACACAGCCTAATTGGGCTGACAGTGTGCTCTCAGGGGCCTTTCCAACCAGAGCACACTTTCAGTCTCATCTGTCTTGCAGGACTCCTGGAAGAGCTGAAAAACAGCTATCGTAATAAAAATCCTGAAGTCTAATGAAATTTCTTTTCTTTTCTTTTTTTTTTTTCAGGGAAGATATTTCTTGAGAATAAGATTTGTGGAAAACATGACAGGTTTTTAGCTTAAAGCTACTGGGGTTTGCCTCATGCTAGTTTTCTCAGGCAAGTCATTGCAACACTGATAAAAACACTGTGTCTGCACCTGCACTAAGTTGTTCATAGGTGGATCTGATCAACAAAAGTCAGACACCTTTATTTTTCAGCACAACAGCAATCCTACAGAGTTGAATAACCAACACAGGGATGAATTTTACTGCTTACCTTTTTCAAAGTAATATATGAATGCAAATGTCTGAAGCATTTTCTAACTTTCTAACCCTTCTGGGAGTTGGAAGAGCCTCAGTCTGCTTCATGGGCCTTGAAATGCTCTACAAAGCAGTTGCCTGAGTTTTTATCACGATTTCTTTTCACTTGCATCTTGCATCTTTCTTTTCACTTGGAGCATCAGTCCTTTGTAGTGTTTGGATGTCACTACTCTTTTCTTCTTGAAACATGTCTCATATCTCAAAAGCTGCAGGCTCTCCTTGCTTTGCACAGCCCCTGCTTGCTGGACAAGAAGAAAAAGGGCTCTCCTGACCCCAGCACAAAAATTTTTTTTAGAGGACTTGGACACAGATTGTGTACAGCAGGGCAGACAGCTATTCTGGCAACCATGAGACATCAAAGCTCTGTTGCCACTTATCAAAGATGTGTCTTTATTGCTGACCCAGTTCCAGGATACATCAAATTAACTGTGCATTTGCTGTAATTGAGCAGTGATGGTGAAATGCTTTGTGGGTTGGTGAAGCAAGTTTGGTGACACCTTACCTGTTTTTGAAGGGGATTTGGTGCTGGCCCTGTTCCTTGGTGGAACTGTCTCTGGTCCCTCCTCTCCACTGCTCTCTCCCTGACTCCCCTCTACAGGCTCTGTTGGACTTTACAGACCCTCACTCAGCCCAGCCAGGGGCTTCAGACTTCCCTCACCTCGCACAACCTCCTGCTTTCTACAGAACAAGAATGAGGATCTACTTCACTCCAGTTTGTGTTACCACTCACCTCAATGCATATCACACATCTTTCATTAGAACCACTATCTTCATATTTCTTTGGCTGCCGTCTTATTAGTCTTTGTTTTTTAAGTCTAGGGTGAAAATGGAGATGGTTCACATTTTCAATTTTATTCTGTATTTTTCACCGAAACACTGATATTTCCAATATATGTTAGTGAAGATTTTAAATTACTTTCACTACAGCAATATAGTTTTGTTCTATAACAGTATTCATCTTTTCAGTTATTATAGTCTTTCTGTAAAATTGTCGCAGTTATGTTTGAGGTGAAAATATTAATTTATGAGATTATCTTCTGAAAAGATCCAAAGTTTTCCTCTATGAACTTCTGCTTGAACAAAACTAAGTTTTAGCTGACTTCTAGTTAGTTGCGAAATAGCTGTTGCAATTAACAGTTTGTCTTTCTAACATTATTCTGTCTTATGTCACCACTTTCCCTCAAGTTTAGATGTTTTAACATTGGCAATAAACACAGCACACACAAGGGACAATATGTATGTATCTTGTACAGTCATCAAGGATTTAAAGCACCATAAGGAAAGCTGAGTTGATTGCTTTTCAGGAAGTTCTTTATCTGCAATGAATAAATAAATGTTTGATCAACAAGATCTTCCTTCCTATTTTCTGTTTCTGTCACAGAAAGATATAACTTGCCATCCAGACACCCAGCTGAAAGGTTTAATAAGAGTGTTTCCAATTTTAGCATTAGGATATGAAGCTGTAAGTTGCATCCCCTATCTGATTTAAGTGAAAATAAAAAGGTTCAGCCTCTTTCCATTGAAGGAAATCAAGCCTCCCTATATAACAGTGCTAATTAGAGCCAGATGTATTTTTTTAGATAAACAAACTTTTGAAATGCATTTAATGTGCACTTACTTCTGATTGATTTTTTTTCTTGTGAAATGGTGAGAGCTTAAATTGTTTCAAAGTTCTTTACCCCTATGAATATATTTCTAGATAACTGTTCATGGAATAGTCCTCAATCTTTTAAAGTATCTGGCTATGCCTTTCTCTTTCACAAAATTCATATGTGTAGGGGACAGATAAATTTGTTTCCAAATACCAATTTTTCTCCCACTGGCTATTCTTTCTTTTTAAAGAAAAATAAATGAAAATTTTGTGTTCAGAATCATGAAGCATATAGTAAATTAAATTCTAATTTTTAACTGAATGGAATTTTAATGTCCCTGCGAATAACGTAATTATTTGCTCTTAATTTTAAATAATATGTTTACACATATATGTTCATAAAATGTTTCCAGGCCACAGATCAAAATGATTTAAAAATAGGGAGGTTTCTGCTCCTACTGGAAAATAAAGATAGAATCAATATTGTAGCAAAACCAAATGTGCCCTAGAATTTTACTCTGGTATGATTCTGTGTAAAGCTTTTAGATGCATCATCGTGCATTACTTTGTAGCCTGCTTTTGTTATGGGTAGAAACTTGCTCTCATGAATATATTTACAGGAAGGTGGGAGCACAATCAGAAGCATTAAGTAAGCAACCTTGACAAAATATGTAATCTTGTCTTTGAAAGACCATGGGATGTGAGAAGGATAACAGCAGGTATTTCAAATCTAGCCAGTAAGGTACCAGCCCACATCCTTCTGCCATCCTACTGCTCTGATGTCTCTGCTCTCTGCCCCTTCTGCCTTTGCTCCCTGGGCACTGTGTCCCAGACTGAAAATCATGTGTTTTGGTCCAGAGAGGGAATGAGGAATTCACATACAAAAGAAGCAGTTAAAGAGGGAAACTCTCAAAATGCCTTTTTGTTCACTCAAACCCCCCCCCCCCCCCAAAAAAAAAAAAAACACACCAAAAAAAAAAAAACAAACCAAAAAAAAAACCAAAAACAAAAACAAACAAAAACCCCCAAAACAAAAACAACAACAACAAAAACAAACAAACAAAAAAACCAAAAGAGTCTAGTCTAGTTGAAAAGGGCTCAATCTCTTTCTTTGTTACTGGAAAGAGTAATCTTAAATTTAGACAGAAGATGAGTTCCCAAGAGAGCAGGATACAAGTTTTTCTGGCTGTCATGTCCAAGCTCTGGGAAATGTGGAGCTGACTTGACCAACTGTATGTGTTTGTGATCTGGATAAATTCAATCCAGCTTTGACAAAGCTGACAATATCTCACTAGATGCAGCCTCTTTTACAGTGCTGTGATTCCCTCATGAGAAGGATGAAGAGCCCAGAGTTTTCAGCTCACATCTCTATGAGAAAACGCCTAAAAATTCACAATCCCCTTTCCCCCCTTCATCCCCTCTTCCTCTGCTGCCCTGACTCCCACCATCTTGTTCCCACAGGATGGTCCTGGAAACCTGGTGCACCTCAAATCCAAGAAGGCAGCACAAACAGGCTGTCTTACATCTCCATCGCCATTGGGGTCCCATATCTGTAGGCAACAACTGACTGTCCAAGAGGGAAGGGGAGTGGCTCAACGGAAAACATACAAGACCTAAAACCTTGTTTGATCAGAAGAGTCATCAAAACTGATAGAGTTTGGTTTTGATTCATCAAAACTGATAAAGATGGTTTTTTACAACTTGGCCCTTCAAAATTAAATTTTCCTAGGTGATTTTTTTTCTTCAATTTGTTCTACTTTGTGGCACTGTTCTTGAAGGATAAGTCAGCTGGAAAACCTCAAAAAAAATAGCTTCCCAAAGAGAACCTGGATGACCTAACTCCTTGCAACTTAGATGCAACTGAGTGAATTCAGCCAGAAAGGTGTTCTCTAAGTATCACAATACTATGCAATACAAATACAGACAAGTGGAAAACTGTCATCACTGTTGATGTGCTTGATGGATATTCTGGGGAAAAAAAAGGGTGCTTTTTAAAGGTTTTCTGTATATTCAGCATTGTACTTACTGATCATTTGTGAAAAGAGCAAACCACTGTTGACATTCATCCACAGAGAAAAGTTTAAATTTTATACACTACTGCACCCATTATAGCTCAAGCAAAGTTCATGCTCTCAAGGTCACTCTTCTTTGTAATTCAGTCAACAAAATTTACTTTTTGTCTTGCTCTTCTGTCTTTGGGGATTTTTTGAACAGAGCTCAAAATTTGTGTGTGTATGTGGTTCATTACAGAAATGAATTAAGATAGCAACTTACTCTTTCCCTTGCTCAAGAAAAAAAGATGCAGAGATGGGAAAGATTAAATGAAAGAGCTAAAGTAGATGAATCTGACAAAATAATAATGAAAAATAGATATTTGCAATGCTATCTCTTTTCTCTTACCATGAACCTCAACTTAAAACTCTTACCACCTTTAGCAACATCAACACTGCTATATCAATTAGAGGTCTACTGATTATAAAATAATAGATACATTTTCAAAAGCAACCAGTAACTGTTATGTTGCCTTTTAAATGTAGATCCTGATTTTCAAAAAGCAACGCACAAATGCTACAAAAATTTTGTCAATTAGAAGACATTTTCTATAGTAGGATTTTTCTCTATGGTATTTTTTTGTCAGTTGTATTCTTATTATTTTTGCTAGTGCATAAGTTATGTCTACCAGAAGAATTATAATATGAAGGTTCAGCCTCCTGTAAATAAAGGTGATTTATGAGGGAAAATTAAGGCACGAAATAGACAGACTTGCTTAAAAAATTTGTAGTAGCTGACAAATGCAAAACTACTGGAAAAGCAAAGAAAACATAACAATTGCTCAGGATACTACAGCAAGCTGCAAAATGAAATCCAGTAAATTATTGTTTAAAACTAGATTTTTTAAATATTAATTTTACTAAAGCATATTGATTAGACTGAGTAACAGTGTCTAAGCTGAAAAAAGCACAGCCATGATAAAGCATTGGGGAACTTACTGCAGAGAAAAGTCCTGCTTTGTGACATTCAAAGTTCACCAGTAGCTATCTTTTTTCATCTCCACAGCTTTTGTGATACTGCCTCCTGTGAGCCTTTGATGTGTTAATTGGTGTTTTGTACCAAATGTGATTTAAAAGGATTCTAAAGTTTCATCATCCTGCATTTAACATCTGCACAGAGGTTTTCCATCTGACCAATTACATCTCCAGCTGATTTTCTGATCAAAAGGCACTGAGCTGGAGTTTGCTTTGTCGACCTGCAGACACACTTGGACCTGGGGAGGGACTCTCAGGAGCATCCCTGAGACTTTAACTCTTGATCCAGAATACATGGAGTAGTAGTCCTAGGGGCCACTAAGAGGCAGTGCTATAGATCAGCGCATCTTCCAGTTATATCACTTCATGTTATCGGATTTCAGGAGTGTGAATAGGAGAAATAGTGCCATACTGAATGTTTCATTTTTTCCCTAGAAAATTCAAAACAGCATTCAAAGCAGAAGAATTTCTGGGAAGTGCTTTTTTGACACAGCTTGACAGGGCCCTTCAGTACTTACCATGATTTTCCCAGGTGAACACAAATACCCACCATGAATTTCATGTCTTCTTAGCAAAGAGAGATTTCAAGCTAGTTAAAGAAACTACTTGGAAATGACAGCTATATAACTCAAGTGAAAAGTATAAATAAAAGAAGTTATAGTTGATCACATGAAAATAATTAATTTCTACTTTGCAATAGATCAGCACTGACTGCAGAGAGCAAAAGAATAGGGTAGATAATATGTTCCTAGAAGGAAAGGAAAAGGGGAAAAATACATATTTAATAATTTAGGATTAAATAGAACACAATATAGAAAGAGAAAATTTCAACAGAATTAATAAAATAGGTTTAACCACACATTTTCTCCTCACATAAATCAAAAACTGAAGGCAATAATAAAATTATAGTAAGATCAAAAGATTTTCATTTATCTGAACAAATATTGTACTAGTCTTTTATAGAATCAAATAAGAATAGAGATATTGTGGACATAAATCTTTGTCTCCTTGGTTAAGCTTTCCATCAACTTCTTTATTTTAGATAACCTTTAATACCTGAAACTTACACACAATTCTTTTAAAAGCAAAACATCTCTTAAAATCTCTTCTTAAAAACAGTTATTTTATGATTAGCAATTGTTAAAGGGTTACGCTGATTCTGACACTTTCATAGTCTTACTATAAAAAATGTCTCCAACTGGGCTTTAACTGAGGGCTTCATTTTAGAATACTCCAATTATATACTCCCATTATACCTGGGATTAAAAAAAAAAAAAGACTTCGATTAGAGATTTCTAACTTCAGTAAAATTATCCTGTAATGTTTTCAGAACTGAAAAATATGCAAAAATATATTTTTCTTCTTTTTAATTGAATTCTTAATTTTGACAGTTTGAAAACAGTAACTGAATGGAATTTCTCTCACCTCATGTATTTATGAGTTTTCTTGTTATTAATTTTTTTAATGTTAAGAAAAGAATTAGTGGATCATTTTGAAGTTACTTCATCCAAGGTGAAAATGGAAAAAAATAGAAAAGGCTGAATGTCTTCTTCTCTAAGAAGAGGGAGATCAAATTTTCATTCTATTCTGTCAATTGGTTGAGAGAAGAGTAGTGTAAAAGAGACCATAGATGGTCTCTGAAAAATAAAGTTTTTGTCAGTATTTTAAATTTTTACATGATGTTCACTTTCAAAATTCTTCAAAACAACAGACCAAAACAGTCCTAAAAGACAATTTTTTTAACAGTAAAAATAAAAGAAAAAATGACCTTGGATCCTCTTTGGTAATTTGACAAGCTAAAATACTGAAGCTTAAAAAGATTTCTCACTCAACATGTAAAGCTTCTTTTGAAAGGGATAAGATTCAAAGCTGATTTTGAGAACCAAAACTCAAAATATTTTCAATCTCTTGCTAATACCTTGTGCCTAGGACAACATTTACGCTGCAGAAACAGTCCCCAGAGCCCCAGGGAAATGTCAGCCCTGGGCAGCCCAGCAGGAATGGGAAACACAGGGAGAAGTCTCCCTTTCAGGCATCTCATGATGCTGGTCTCCCCCTCACTTCTTTGTACACGCACTGACTATAGAATTTGGTTTGGGCTCTTTGTCCTGCGGTTAGCCCAGGAACAGAGGGAAGCAGGGCATTCCTCCTTGTTTGTACAGATGAGAAACAAAAGTGGAATCTCAGTGGTCTTTGGCTTGCAAGAGCCCAGATCAGAGCAAGGCTACTCCAGCAGTTTTGCTGACATTGACCCCAACAACACCATCAACTTCCTTGTTTTGCTCCATCTTCCAAATCCCACTCAGTGTCTGATTACTGGGGAGAAAAATATAGACTGATTCAATTGAGTCATCTAGTTGCAAGTAAGAACAGATCCTTCTGGACGTTTGCTTGATGTTTCTTTCTTGAGACCACTATATCATCTTTGAAGTGCACTTTGGGTCTCTGCCTTCAATCCTGCATGCCTTGATTTAAATTTTGAAGATGCAAGCGCTGGCATCTATTACAGGAGCTGCTCAACACTTTCTACTTCCTATGATGCTGTTTTCTGCTGCTCAAACTTCATAAACATTATGATTTCATGCTGAACTTTCCATTCCTGGTATGTGTCTTATGCTGTTTTTGTTTTGCTTTCTTTTTAAATTATTTTAGCCAAAATTGAGTTTTTGTTTCTAAGAGTATATTTAAGGAAAAAACACACATTATTTTGTCCATACAGAATGAAAAAAAAAAACCAAAAACGAAACCAACAACTAAATCCTAAGCAAAACATTCAAAACAACAATATACCAAAAAAAAACAGGCACCTGATGCACCCGAAGGCTGTGCTGACATTCAGCGGGACCTGGATAGACTGGAGAGGGGAGTGCAAACAAATGTGATGTGGTCCAACAAAGGCAAGTGCAGGGTCCTGCACATGGGGAGGAAAACCCCAAATGCCAGCATCCCCAGACTGCAGAGAGAGAGCTCTGTGGAGAAGGACCTGGGGTTCCTGTGGATGACAAGCTGTCCATGAGCCAGCAGTGCCCTTGTGGCCAGCAGGGCCAATGGTGTCCTGGGGAGCATCAGGAAGAGTGGCCAGCAGGTTGAGGGAGATGATTCAGCCCTGGTGAGGCCACCTCTGGAATGCTGTGTCCAGTTCTGGGCTCCTCAGCGCAAGAAAGACCAGGAGCTACTGGAAAGGGTCCAATGGATGCCACAAAGACAATGTGGGGTCTGGAGCATCTCCTGTGAGGAGAGACTGCGGGAGCTGGGCCTGTTCAGTCTGGAGAAGGGGATCTCAATGCATATAAATATCTCAAAGATGGGTTCCAAGAGGGTGGTACCAGAATCTTTTGAGTGGAGCCCAGTGACATGATAAGGAGCAATGTCCTTAACTAAAACACAAGAAGTTTTGCCTCAAAATGAGGCAGAACTTTGCACTGAGGGTGGCAGAGTACTGAAAAAGGCTGCCCAGATCATGGAGTCTCCATCTCTGGAGACATTCTAAGCCCACTGAGGCATGTTCCTGTGTAACTTGCTTGAGGTGACCCTGCCTTGGCAGGGAAGTTAGACTTGGACACCAGGAAAACACCCCAACATGTGAGGCAGGAGGCTGCTTGGTAGGTGAAGAGGTTAGGCCAGACCAGGCAGGTCCATCCCCCTGCTTCCCTGCTTGAGGCTGGCGCAGTGAGCTCTGTGTTTTCTGCCAGAGTGGTGCCTAGGAAGAAGTCTGGTCAGAGCTTCAGGTCTCTTGCTGGATTTAAGGATTACATGGGCAAGGAGAAGCATACTGGGCCTACAAGCAGTATGTGGGGTGGCAGGAATGGAATAAAGGTAAAAGTTTTCTCAAGCAGAAACCACTTCTCCTGGACAGAGGCTCACTTCTCCCAGCTGGGAGCCCCTGCACATCAAAAAGCTTCCAGCTTGTGCAGAGCAGGAGGAGAAGCTGCACCTTCCCACACACATTTTGGCAGGACCTGAGTTTGCTTGCCTGGGAATGTGGCGCGGACAAGCCTTTCAACATGCAGGACTGCTGAGCACCGCTACCCTGGGGAAGGCCTATCAGGGGAGTACACTCCTAAAAGTAGAGGTGTGGTTTCATTGGAATTTAGGGGAATTTTTTTTAAGGAATGCAACACTGAAATTACATATGGTTGGTCTGACTGGGACTTTATCATGCATAAATAAAAACTAAGAGGATAAAAATTTGGGATTGCAAAGGCAAATTCTGAAAATTTAGAAGCAGTCCTAGCAAAGGCAGCCTGTACATTCTTAATGCAGCTGCTTAAAGTGCACGAGTTCTTTGATCAAGGCAGCATCACACCCAGCCACAGCAATGTGATAAAGTCCATCAGTTCTCTCAGGGCAAGAATACCAACCCCAGAATCTCTAAGGAAAGGATAGTGCTGAAGTACAGTGAATTCTCCACTTGAACACAGAGAACACAATTTATCATTTTGCAGTGGATTCAACTGGCAGGATGAAAAATCCTACTGTGCAAGCCTTAAAGGAGCAGTTACTAACAGACAGAGAAGATTCCACTGCTTCCCCAGAAAGCAAGAAAATTGCAGTCTCTGTTCCCTTCTCCCCAGCCAGGAGCAGCAGGGCACTCTGACTCCATGGTGCTAATTAAAGATCAGATGTATTTTCAGACTTTGGGGATTCCTTCAGTACCTGGATCAGTCATTCACTGTGATCTTTGTTGGAATTTCTTTTTTTTTTTTTTGGTTCTTTGATTCAAATATTTGACTGGTGTAAATTGGTACCTCTCCCTAGGGACTTAGTTCTTAAAGATAAAAGAAAAACACCTTTTAAAAGTACTGCTTCGTCAGTCTGATGGTGAAAAGATGATTAGAAATGCCTGCTGCTTGCAGTACACAACTGGTTGCCCTAGTAATACCGTCAAAACTGAGTTGAAGGAACCCTGTATAGGGCAAGTATTATCACTAGAGAAGTGGAAAGATAACCCTGGCAGAAAGGTTTATGGCAACAGGATTGAAAATGGACATTTAAAAAACAATTCTTGTGCTCTTTTGCGGCTCTTCAATTATGACTGAACAAACACAACTCTGGCATTTTACAGAGGGCTTGCTGAGCAAACTTTACTCATGTCAAGAGTTATATGATCAGGTAAAGCTACTGTCAGCATAGAAGGGAGTGCAGCATGGATGGGTTAATCTCAGTACCTATAGCAGCCTGAACTGGAATCCCTTTTCCTTGTCATGGTGCAACTGCTGTCATTACCAGTTCTGCAGCAGCATGTTACACATGAAAACACACTGTGAATAATTAAAAAAAAGAAAAACCTTATGGCACAATTTCTGTTATAATCTGGTTTTAGCTATTTATGTTATTTGAGGGCACACTCGATGATGTGTTTTTCTTCTGGTGTAAGCTTTGTCATTTGCTGCATATTTTCTACAGTGCCTAGGTAGTCAGGACTAGCAGTTTTAGACATACATGCAAAAACCCAGAGAGGACTGGTAAACCAGCATATTGAGATTTAGAAGAAGAGTGAAAAGTCTACTTTCTATGGCATATAGTATTGCAGATTTACCAGATTTTCCAGAAAACTTCTAGGAAATGGGCATTCAATGGGAAATGCATAGTCTAAATGGCTATCCTAAGATTTAATTTATCAATTTATGATATGCCAAACTTTTTTCTTTGTCTTCACATTTCACTGTTCATAGACTCATCCTACCTGACTCTCATGTGCCTTTTACTCGTTCTTCAATGGCTCCCAAACCTCCTTGATTTGTTTTGCGGGGTTTATTTTTATTGGTTTGTTGGTTTGGTTTGCTCATCTTTTTAAATTGAAAAGTTTCTATCTCCACTTGAAGTTCTTGACCTAAGGCAGGTCTCCTTGTGTGCTCTGGCACTGTGTCCATCAGGGGTTTTCCCTGCTCTCTTTGCAGTCCAAGTCTTTCCCTTGGAGTGTTTCTCACAAAGCTAAGCAGTCAGCTCTTTCAGAAGCAGAGTTATGTGAATATCCAGCCAAGAGCTTTTGGAGAAAGAAAGCTTCCTCTGATCCATTCCAGTGATGGGAAAAAGAAGAGCACAGTCAATAGTTGTGATAAGGTCCAAATACTGAGCAAAGAATTCAAATAGACAATTAACTGGGGGCAGGGTGCAGGAAAGGGGTGTGAGTGTGTGGGAGTGTGTGTGTGTATAGAGGTACTGTGACTTTATTAACAATATTAATGTTCTCAAGTGGTGGAGTGCTGCAGACTAACAGCTTACTCAGCACTTCCATTAAATGCATTTTTTCTTACCTTAGGTCAAAGAAAGCCCCTATTTCCAACTGGTGCCTGATACACCTTGTGCTAGAGCAAACTAAAGGATATTATATAACCTATTTCAAAAATGAAACAAAATTTTGCTAATGTCATCTGAATTTTGTTTTCCTTTTCCTGTAGTATCTTGAGGGAATTGAAACTAGTCAAAAAGAACCATTACACACAAATAGTGAAGACAGAGCTCCAAACACACAATACATTAATATTCCAAGGGTACCAGTGGAGAGTTTTTCCTGGTTTAGAGATGCTCAAGAAAGGGGTTAAACCAAAGCAGCACTGAGGTCCTTTTTATAATCACAGTCATATGTTGTATCAATTGTTCTGTTGAAATCAATGCTTTAATACATAATATTTATGCATTAAGCTGACAATTATGTCCTAATTTTCCTAGTCACAGGTGGTAGAGTCCTAGAGTTCCAGCAGCTGTTTCTGTGTGTCTTCTACAGTTTCCCTTCATCTTCCTTGCTCTCCCCTCAGTTTTGTGATGTTTATCTTTCCCGGCCCTGACAGAGCATGGAAGGAGAAGGTTGTCCTTTTTGGCAGTGCCATAGCTGGGCAAGCACAGAGGACCTGGAGAAGCGGTTTGAGCCGTACAAGCGTTTTCATATCCTAAGCATGTGTGCCCACAATTTTATTACAAGAAAGCTGTGAACTTATTTTTCTTTTGAAAAAGACTGAAAATCAAACCTTGTTTTGAAGAACACAAGTTGTAGATTTTGAGCTGTCTTGTGCCTTGGATCATGGCATACTCTTACTATGTCACACACTTGCTGTTAGAACCCCTGACTAGAAGCAGTGGTTTCTTCACCACAGACAGATCCAAACTGAAGTACATGTTCACTTAATACCTAAATTCCCTTCTGTCCTGTGCAGAATGAATCAACACATTCCCACGTGTCTTCCTAATAGAGAAGCTTACATTAGGAACCAATAATAAAGTACATCTGGGAAGATTTAGCCACCACATGCCTTGGCATAATTTGAATAAATATCAATGAACTGTGTGCATGCTGGAATTAATGAAAACTGTGCTTTCATTAAATAAAATCATTACTTCCCAGTTATCCTATTTAAATAATAAAGTTCCATCTAGCCATAAAGTTTATTTTCATAAAAGATCTATTTAAGTAGGTAAAATTGTTGTGCTTATATTGTTAGTTAACCAATTTCAACATATAAAATGAAGGACGTAATTCACATGCAGTGCCTGAAATGCATTATTACAGACTCCTTCAGAAAAGAAAAAACTCACTTTCTCTATAGAAATATTTCCAAAAACAAATTCAAGTAAAAATTACCAAAGAAAACCTTCTTTAACGTACTTTTACCTTGGCTTTATTTGGAAAGATTAACTCCTACACATTCCATTTTATTGTAGTATAGTTACACACAGGAAAATGTTTCACCTATTTTAACTTTAGTTATCATGAAATTTTTGCTCTAAGGAGCAGGTAACAGTCGTAAAATGTCTTGCTTTAAATTGTGTTCACTTTCTGCTATTATCCCAGAAATAATATCATATCAAACCTCTTTTTCAAGTATCCATTAGAGTAAGAATGTCAAGTGAGTAATTCTTTCAACATAATGGCAAGATATGGTTATTTTTATTTGTTGAAATTGTAATTATTTGCATATACAACCCTACACTACTAGCTCAAGAAAAATTACTTAAGATGTGATGATGATATTAGACAGACTGCTTAAATACCGCAATATTTTAGAATCATAGATTAGTTTTGCTTAGAAGGAACCTTAAAGATCCTCTAGTTCCAACACACCTGCCATGGGTTGAGAAACCTTCCACCAGACCACCAAAGTCTCATCCAGCATGGTGTTGGACTTCCAGGAATTAAACATCCAGAGTTTCTCTGGGCAAACAATTCCAGTTATCTCACCATCCCCGTAGTAAAGAATTTATTCTTAATATCTAATATAAGCCTACTCTCTTCTGGTTTAAAGACATTCCCCCTTGTCCTATTACTATCTATTCTTGTCAGAATTCCCTCTGCAGCTCTCCAGCTGGCTCCTTTTAGTGCTGGAAAGCTGCCATGGGGTCTCCCCAAAGCCTTCTCTTCTCCAGGCTGAGCAATCCCAACTCTCTCAGCCTGTCTTCACACAGAAGTTGTTCAGCCCTCTGATGATTTTCTTGGCTCTCCTCTACACTTGCTCCAGCAACTCCATGACCTTCCTACACTGGAGCTCAAGAACTAAACATGTTACTGCTGATGGTGACTGAAAGAGCAGAGCAGAGAGGTGGAATCACCTCCTTTGGTCTGCTGGCCATGCTGCTTTTGATGCAGCCCAGGATATGGTTGGCTTTCTGTGCTGTAAGTGCACATTGTCCAGTGATGCTGAGGTTCTTGTCTGCCAAGACCCTCAAGTTCTTCTGGACAAGCCTGCTCACAGCTCCTTCTCTTCCAAGCCTGTGTTTGTGCATGGGATTGCCCCAGCCCAAATGCAGGGACCTTACGCTTGGCCTTGTTAAGCTTCATGAGTTTCACAAAGGCCCTCTTCTCAAGCCTGCCAAGTACCCTGGATGTGTTAAAAAACACTTGTGGATGTGACACTTGAGGACATGGTTTAGGCGTAAACAGGATGGTGGTGTTGGGTTGGTGGCTGAACTTGATGATCCTACAGATCTTTTCCAACTTTATTGATTCTGCGATTCTATGTCATAGAACACGGTGGGACAGTGTCAGATGCCTTGCACAAGTCCAAAGAGAGCTTTTAGAGTCATCCAGTAAGTCAGAACAATGTACTGTAGGTGATGAAAATCTTGTTCTAATTATGTAGTAATTGTGACACTAATAAATGATATTGCTCATGACACTGTACACAGCAATTTCGGTTTACAAGTGGTTCCATTTTATGAGTGAGGTGATGGCTTCTCAATGGACCCAATGGACACCCTGAGAGGTACCAGTGAAGATTGTTTCTATTTTTTCTCAGTTCTTCTAAAAATTGCTAATTACTTAATAATTCAGAGGTAAGGTTATACTTGTCCCTTGAAGTGAAAACAATACTGTAGCTGCTGACATATGTTCTGTCATAAAGACAGAACAGCAAAACCACTCTCTCAAATCATTAAATTGATATCTTAGCTGAGTGTACTACTGTAAGTAATCTAATAAATAACTGCATGATAGAGACTGGTTTTCCAATGTTTTAATTGAAGTAAAAAATACTAATATAAATTTTAATGATACCAAACATTCTTAGTAATTTTTTCATGGAGTGGTAGGGCATAGTGCATGCAAACACACATCCTCCAGGATCTGTTCTGTCTCCTTCTTTTTAGAAAACTTTTCTTCTCTATAGAAATAAAAGGCACAAAACCTCCTTGACACACATTTATTTGTGTGTTTTGATACCTGTAGTCTGCTTGAAAAATAAAACTGACAGCAATCATTTTCCTGCATTGTAGGTAGTATGTCAAGCATGGCGCATCAATTCCCCCTCCAGAGTTTCTCATTCTATTTGGGAATTAGTGGAGAAGGATAGCTAAGTGCCACCTAGGAACTGATACATTATTAGATATGTGTGCAGGATAGGCTGCAGTTTGTTAGATCAGCAGTTGTAGTCAAGATTTTAGTGCAGAATATAAGAATATCATTGGGATAATTTAGAAAAAGAAGACATATATTAAAAGCATGTCCCTCAGATACAAAAAAATTACTTTGTTTCACAATACATAATTTTAGCAAACTTTATGTAAATGTAGTAAAATGCCCTGTCATATTAAAAAAAAGGGGACAAAAAGAGATTAATTTACTCTTGCACTCTTCTATTTACTTATTTATTAGACTGTCAATCTCTGCCTTGCTTCCCAGTGTTCATAAAAAGGGACTTGATTTTCTCTTCTTGCCTATTTTTCTTCTGCCTTGAAGAAGTGCTGTGCAAGGGAATTCACTGGTGGCATCATTAGCACGATAGCATCATGCAGCAGCTGCTTTCACCTCCAAAGCACTTTGCAAGCATTAGTTTAATTGATCTTTTGCACGAATCAAGATAAAAGAGTATTTTATCAGCATTGTCTGAACATAACCAAGACTTCCATTTTTTGATAAGCTATTACTGAATATTTCTGAGATTTTTCTGCTCACAAAGCCTTTCCTAGATTGCATATGTAAGGATAGCTTTCAAAGACTTACTCAGAATACTAAAATCTTAACTATTGATTATGATCTGCATTGATTTTAATGGATAAGTTCCCGACAGTGTGGTTTTCATAGCTTTGGCAATTATTCTTTTTATTTATTTTTATTCAAGACTTTATTCTTTGGATAGCTGAGGTAGCATTGCAAATTGTTTTTGAAGGTTTTGCTGTAAGTGGTCATGTCCTAGTGTCAGTTAAGAGCATACAATCTAGCCTAAAGTTTCTGGAACTGCTGAGATATCAAATTCACTTTATTGTGTGTATTGCCCAGGTGAGTACATATGTAAGCATCAGTGACTCAGGGGGAGACACTTGTTAATCTTTCTGAGCTCCACATGAAACACCATGGCATCTGTTCCCATCTTTATGAACCCCCAGTAAAAATTATGTCTTTACAAATGGAGGGCAGAAACATCCATAATTAAACAAAAAACAAAACAAATAAACCCCCACATATTACCATAATCAGGATTAAAAAGCAGTTGATATCCACAAAATGTGCTTTGAGATTTCTTTCTTATTTCCTAATCAAGGAGATACATTGTCTTATTTCCCCTTTCAAGGAGAATCATGCTTGCTATTACTATTTGTGTTACTGTAGAATCCCAGGATTGAGATTTCAGACTACAAAGCTTCACCATGTAAAAATACAATGAAGTAAGTCTCCCTATCTGAAATAATTTACCATATTGGAAAAACCAGGCAGATGTACCAAACGGATAGAGGCATAACAAGGTAGGAAATTTTAGCCCACCACTGTAAACAATGGTCACACATATGTCATATTTTCAAAGAATCATTAGCTCTAGAAATTGATGTGATTAATGGGGGTCAGAGCAATGTCATTCTCTCCATTCATTTGCTCTTTCATATTCTCATTAAATTCATTTTATCAATTAACTGAATATTTAGTTCTCCATTCAGTCCTCTGGGGTCTAAGGAAATGAATTGCTGAGGAATTTTACTGAGATGTATCTGCATGCATTTCCAATACTGACTTAATTTCTGATATTGAACTTCTTACTTCCCTAAATTGCAGATACAGATGGGAAATGACTGCATGAGACCTACAGGAAAATTCCAGTGTATTAAAAACCAGGCATCCCAAATATGAATATAAAAGAAATATATGGATGAAAAATAAAAATTACTGGCACCACTGCCTAAAATTCATTGTTACTTCTGAACATCAGCAGATTACCTACCTACTTGAATGCCATTGCCTAGTCTGTGGAGACATTAAGTTCTACTAGATCATTTTTCCTATTTTCAAGTTTAACTTTTTTTTATAGTCTATTTAACAGACACAATCAAAATCAAGACTGGTGAGCTGATTTCATATGCCATCAATTACATTTTCTTATGTGATCTCTTTAAAAGTGATATAAAAAAACAGTGAACAATCTCTGATTGAGGCTCTGAAATGTACTATTATTTAGATTGAGCTTTTTGTTATGTAAAATGCATGCTACTGCATTTCAAGACAAGAAGTAATCGTGGACATTGAAATGAAGAGGAAAGAAATGAAAAATGGACATCAAAGGAATTTTATTTATTTGACTGAAGGCTGAAATTGCACAAAAGCAGATAGGTACAAGCCTGCCATCTCAGATAAACACAGACTGATATTAAGAAAATATAAAAATAAAACAAGTAGCAACATTTAACATTGTGATCAAATATATTCAAGATTTTGGCACCTTTTTTCCTTTTTTTTTAAATCAGATAAGTCGTTTTAGCTAATGAGACAGTGATAGGAAGCTTCTTCAGGTTTCCTTCATTATTTCAACTGGTCTGACCCATTTGCTCACTATAATGTCATCTAAGACTTAATAAATTGGTAATTGCTGACTTTCTTGGTTGCCTAAGAACACATTGCTACTTTAATTTGAACAGTGTTCATTTATACTCAAATAATGACCAGTACTGCTGAATTAGTATTCTAATTGTTCTATTTACATAGAATGTAATAGTCCTCAGCCTCCAAAAAACCCCACTTTTACAGTGTTTTACTAGCTTTCCTTGTCTCCTCATCCCAGGTGCGTGTGAAAAATCCAGTGTGAAATGCCAAGTCCTTTTGGCCTTTGGTAGGATATTCAGCAGAACATTGGACACCACACTGTTCCACATGAAAGATGTGCAGGGAGAAAATTACAGATAGAAGCAAAATAGGAATCTTTCAGCTTGAGGCCTGGTGGCCATTTTCCTAAGCTGTTCCTGCTAGAAATCTTACCTTTTAAATATTTACAGTGAAATAATAATTATCTCTTTCCTGCCAGTGCAGGTGAAATCTGTCAAGATGTTTGTTCTGTTAACACTACAGGCCCTACAGCTCTTGTCATACACAGCCTATGGAGAAAACTCAGTTCCCTCAATGGCACAAAATTAACATAAACTTTTTTTTCTCCTGTGTATTCAAGTCTGCTAAGTCTGCTTCTTGCAAGCATAGCATGTATGTTGATATTCTTTGCAAGGGAAACACCATCAGGCCTGAATAATTGATCTGAAGTTACTAGTTCTCACTTTTGTCCTCAATGCTCACTTCAAATCTCATTACTCTAGACAGTGCCAGCTGGCATGTGAGAATGCAGTAGGGCAAGTAGACCCACTTTTTTCACTGTAAAATCTTCACTGTTTCTCCATGAGATTTCAAGCCACCCCAAATGGAGTTGCAGCCTTGTGGAACTGCAAGGAACAAGTGGAACAAGCTGGTTTACTGGAGTAATCACTGTCTTTACATTACCATACTCTCACAGATAACTATTGCAGGAGGTAATCTGGTAGGAAAGCTCCCTAGAAAATTTGATCTAGCTACTAAATGCAATACTGGCATATTTGTGTGGATATATATTGAAATGAACTTCATTTACAGAACAAGACTAGGAGACCTAGAAACCATTCTGGGCCTAAAAGGTCTGAATTAATGGCTTTAGTGAGGGCATGATGCACAGACAATCTTAACAAAATAACATGACATGTAACTGATTTGTACTTCTTCTACAGCTTTTTACACCACCAGAAAATTTA
Source organism: Melospiza georgiana (assembly GCF_028018845.1). Classification (NCBI taxonomy): domain Eukaryota; kingdom Metazoa; phylum Chordata; class Aves; order Passeriformes; family Passerellidae; genus Melospiza; species Melospiza georgiana. Next base: position 47,632,663 of record NC_080432.1, on the reverse strand, counting down.
GAAAGTAGGATGTACCTCATTGTCCAGACCTCTTCTATTATGTCTAGCCCTCTCAAACTTTCCAGATGCACACCTTACACTGCACTATGTTGTTACTAGTTTCCTGAAAGAATTTGCCTTGTTGGTGAACTTCTGACATAGACCTGAGTTTTCATGTAAAGCCAGCTCTCTTCACATGTCTAGAATTTTGTGACATTTTCTCAATTGAATATTGACTGCACCTTCTGTTTGCCTTTTGCTTTCACCTTCTTTCACCTTCCACTGAAAGATGACACGTTTCAGCAAAGTTACTTCCTGAAGTGAATATAAGCTTTACCACAATCCAGCAAAAATATTAAATTCAATTTTACTGTGTTTTTCTAAGGCTATGAAGCATGACATCTAAGTGAACATCTGTTGTCCAAGTACAACAAACACAACTTCACAGGAAAAAAGCCTATAAAATTCTAAGTAAATTCAGTCCTGAAAGAAAGCAAACAAAAAAACCCCAACAATTTTATACTCCTTCCTGCAGAGTGTCAGCTGCCCAGGAATAATTGTCACAGTGTAGTTTCTTTATAAGTCTTAGCAGCCAGTGTGAGCATAATGCAATTGAAATCAGTGGAGCTCTGCTCAGCTGCATCAGCTGAGGATGTAACTATAAACTGGAATATTAAAATTCACAAACACTCTCTGTTACTGAGTATGACACTCTGCAGTTTTGCTAAAACATAGTAGAGAGATGGGAAAATATGTAAATAAATTTCAAATAATGCAGCTTTAGGTTTAAGTGTATGGAAATAAAATTAGAAACATTCTAGCATAAAATCTCTGCACTTAAAAACAACAACAACAAAAGAGGAAGTCTTTCTTCATTGACAATTAAATATTTCTGATAGAATTTTACTATCCTGAGTAAGTTAGCATGTGATAGTGCATAGGCAACATTTCAACATGACTATACATATATACTTGAAGTTTAAAAATTATTATTGAGACAGCAGGTTTCTAAATTTAGTAGAATTGTTCTGGTTTTGTTCTTATGTCATATCCCTCACTGGAATATCCAAATGTTTCTCAGCTGCACATGCAGCAACATAACTGGCCTCAGTACTGTGCTGTCTATACCCACATACTCTCTCCAAGGGGTGACCAGTGTGCATTAAAGCATCTTATCTTGGTTTCTTACCAAATGATGATGCTTTCTGAGATGTTTGCTGAAGTATTATGAAGCTCAAACATATATTCAACCTCACAGCACAGGAAGCTGCTGGGTGAGACATTTAAGGGCTTTGGCACCCAAACTAGTCCCTCTCTAGAAAGCACCTGGGAAAGGGCTGAAATAAGAAATGGCCCGATTTCATTCATAGATGGCATATCTAAGCCTCTAGACCGTATAAAAAAGCATTAGTTATTTATTGTAAATTGAAAGGCTCATTTCCTTCCTGATTCCCTCCACAGTTTTCTTTCAGATTGATGAAACAGTCCCAAATGAGGCATTGTCACTTGCATTTATAATGATGGTTTGCAACTCAGCCAATACACTTTGGAGATATCAGAACTGAAGCATCCAAGAATATCTTCAAAGAAGTATGAAATATGAGGTTTATTACAGGATCAAGATATATAGTATTAAATTAAAGCTTTTTTTAAGTTGAAACTTCTTTCTTTGAGGAACAATTAACTTACATTTCCTGCCTTCATTCCCTGTCTAGCATGGCAACTGTCACACATTTCTGAAATCTTTAGTAGTTATTGCAGGTAGAAATTTTCCATTTTTCTAGCACTGTGCCTGACCCTGTTAGACTCATGGCCCCCGAGCAAGCCTTTCTACCACTCCACTGTTCATTAAGCCTAATGCAGAAGTATACAATGTAGCATTTAGTGTAGGTGTAAAAATTCTGCCTAATCCAAATAACACTTCTCATTTGTTGAGTTTATCTCCCAGATTTCTTGCAGCTCTGATAACCCTTAGCCTTTCCTCTGATATTTTATGGACTTGAACCTTATACCTTTTTGTTCTTTACTCATTTTCATGTGCATTTTTAAAATTTGTGTCTCAGGAGAAATTAGTAGTAATGATTAATGGCTGGGTTATTTTGAAAAATTTCTGCTCCCTGCAAGTAACCAGACGTGGGATTTCAATAGGGCACTCATCAGGCCAACAGGAGTCAATTTAATAAAAAATAAGAAATTTTAGATATGTATTGAGAGAAATTGTCAGATCTAAGTGCTCCCTGGACAGAAGGAAATACTTTTTTCTGTGTGTTGTTATGCACTAACAACGAAATTAAATCTGATAGGTTTTAAAGTCTTAGAATGCGGAACAGTAATGAATAGAGAAAAACTCTAATAGGAACTTATTTGTAGTTATCTGCAAAGTTTGACAGAATTTTGAGGTTTGATCATCAAATACATGTAAAACGAGGCCTCTGTTTAATGAGAGACAAACTGAATTTTGTCTACCTGTGGTATTCTCGTGGCCAGGAATTTTTCCGATGGATAGCTAGAAACCTTTTGGCTTTTACTTCTGTAAAAGTACATAGGTGAATACTCATAACCTCATTATTAGAAAAAATGTTTCTCCTCCATTTAAAATGTACATAGAGGTAAAATAGTGTCTCTCTGCACCCCAGATTTCTTTAGCTTACATGTGATCAGAAAGATGGTGTTACCAAAAAGCTATTTTAAACATAGTAAGTAAATTTTATACTCACTGTAGTTTTCCTGAGATAAGTATTTTCCCTTAAGTTTTTATGTTTCCATAATAGACTTCTTTAGAATGGTTCAAAGCTCTATTTAAAATATGCATGAAAAGGAGAATCAAAGGCAAGTTATACTATATTATCTACTATGTGAGAGGGAAAAAATAATAAAACTATTAATGGGCCTTAAGTGCACATACTGCAAGCATAAGCTTCAGCATTTTTATCTTCTATTTTGTTTTTCCTTGCAGTACCTCAGAAACATATGTATGACCTATGTTCATAGTCATAGTTCTAAATGCCTTGAATGATAAAATAGTCACTACTCAAAATTAACAATCACTGGAGTTTTGTTTTGTTGGGGTTATTTAATGATATGCATTTCCAAATCTCTATTTAAAACAAGAAAAAAAATCGAAAACAAAAACACCAAAAAAACCTCAACCCTCTCCCCAAAAAACCCCAAAAAAACAAAAACAACAACAAACAACAAAACCAAACCCCAAACAAACCTCTAATGTTTATCAGAGTAAAAAAAAGGGCTTTTTTTTGTAAAATAGCTCTATTCAATACAAGAATTACTGCTCCACAGTAAAATGAAGAACAAAGTTAGAAAGGTTAGAACTGCTTCTAGACTCCCAAGCCATAAGGAGCTCTGGCCTTGCTGAGCCAGACTCCTGCCTCTGCCTGAGGAGACCAAGATCTAAGCCTCCCTGAGATGCCTGGCACTGGATCTGCCTCTGCAGTACCCGGGATACCGGGACACAGGGGCTGCCCTTTCTCAAACAGCACTACCAGAGACTGGCAGTGCTTCATCCTGGGGAAGATGGCTCAGAAATTTGAAGGAGAGTTAGATAGTTAAATCCCTAAAGGCTCCTTTCGCCTGGAGAAGAATAAGGAAATAAAAGATGGCTATTTCTACCCTATGTATTAAAAATAAAAAAAAAAAGCTCAATGGTTGCTTAACACACTGTGACATTTGGAACAAATTGATTGTGCTTCTAAAACACCATACATACATATCTATAAAGTGTCTGTATTTCCAGATGATGGAGAACTAACTTGGTAGATTATCTTCAGAACAATAGAGAAAGAAAAGGTTATCAGTGCATGAAGGATACTTTGACATTTGGTTTTTTTTTAGGAAGCACATACATCTGAAGGGTCACAGACTTCACTCGTTCACCTTGTAACCAGGGATCAGCAGTGGGGCTGCTCTGCATCCTGGAGAGGGCACTGAGAGGGGTCCCAGCTGCCTGGTGGGCACCAGCAGATGACACCTACCCCGTTTTTATGACCTCTGGCCCATCCACAGTGGGTGAGCTGGCTGAGCTGGATGACTTGGCTGACTTGGCCAGGAGGAAACACCCCCCTTCCCCAGGGTTATACGTGGGTGTCACTAAGGAACCTGTTTCAGCTGGCATGTGCTACCCCTTCAAGGATGTTTTGGTCGCACTTCCAAACTCTTGCATGCAAACAGCAATTCCAGGAACTCATTTTAATGAGAATTTCACTCCTGGGTGAAGCAAATATTGCAAGGAATTTGAGACCCTAGGCATAGGCTTATAGCTCTTCTTATGCAGTGCTGCCCTGCGTACACTGTAGATGCATTAGCAATGTACATTTTACCAAACTTTGCCTGGAGGTTCTCAATGAGATCCAAGAACATGTAAATTGGATTAATCTAAACTCATATTTATTTGAACTTCAGGGCACATAAGTCCATAATATGGGCAAACCAAAGAAGAAAAAGGGAAAATAAAAAGAACCTAAACAAACTAACTACTACTTCTAATGGGGGAAAAATATCTGTGAACACTTTAATATGAACTTGAAAGGATATATATAATTGCAAAGGAGCAGAGTTGTGCTTGTGTCTTCAGCCCTAGCAGAACTAAGCCTCATACCATTAATAACAGAAATATAACTTTATCTGCTTTTTCAGGGGGTTATTTAAAGTGAGAATGCCCTCAACAAAGAGCAGAGGCCAAACAGCTTTGGTATTAACTCAGTTTTAATGGGGATTGTTATGTAGCATTATTCTCTGTGCACATCAGTGTTCCTGTTTCTCTCCACTCCTTTCCTTAGTGTGAAAGCTGTCTCTTCTCACTAATTAAATTTCATTACCTCCCACTGAAGAGAACTGAGAGATTACTGGCTGACTGCCTTTGACACAGTTAATCAATCCCTAGAGGACAAATAATGACCCTATTTTTGTTTCTTTTTAACTTGCAACCTTTTTTTTTCTATCCTGGGACACAATTTCCCCAGTAATTTGAATGTATGTCCATCTTCAGGCTCAAGACCCTAATGATAAGTAATTCTGTAGTCATGTAAGTAATCAAAAAGAGGATAGTTATTCATCTCATCTTTAGTAAAAATATTAAACTTGCAATGTCATTTTGCCTATAAAGTCCTCTTTAGTATTATTCATGGGAAAACACTGGAATCTTGCTATCTGGGAACACCACCAGCACTGTATTCACTCAGTTTTATCTACAAAGTTATTTACATAGAAGCTGGACATCAACAACAGGGTTTTCTTTACTTGTACCTCATGTTTTTAATTATAAGAATTTTAATCCATTTATAGTGGAGCTGCACTGATTTCAGAGTAGTGACACCACACATGAATTCTACTGTAATTTTCAATTTATGAAAAACATAACTGGGTGTTAAGGACACTTGTTATCAAGTAATAAATCTGACCAATTCAGAAAGACCAATTGAAAGAAGTAAACCTCCTAAAAAAGGCAGCCTCTTCAACTTTTTATATGAGTGTATGTGCAATTGTAGGGCACACATACATTGCTTTTTTTCTCATTCAGCTAAAGAACAACTTCAACCTTCAGACAAGGGATGGTGAGGTTAAATTTGTTCTTAACTAAGTTGCATTTCAGGTGCTGTACTGTAAACTGTGGTACCCCTCACTCAGTGAATCAAGATGACAATTTTAAAGCATCAATATGCAGAACATTTGCATACGTGCAAACAGATGTGGTTCAGTTTTAGCATCTAACATAATTTCTTTTTGTCCCTATCAATTTCCAAACTGAAAAGTTTAAAAAAAATTGGTTTTTCTGAAATTGACTGCATGAGACCACATCCCTGTGGTGAAGCTTTGTGAAACTCAATTACATTAATGTGAGTTCTTAGCATATGTAAGTATTTAACAACTCACTGTCATAAACTACCTGAGTGTCTAAGTCCCTGGAGTATACACTTTGTCGTGATAGCACTGAGGGAATGGTCTGTGTGTTTTTCTTGATTTGGAAACCCACTATTGTACCACTCTTTCAGACTTGCCTCTTTTTTAGAGCAGCTCTTCCTCTCTGGTCCCCTTTCTTGGCTGGGATATATATACTTTGCACATAAGCTATCAGCTCTGTTGCAGTGGGAATCAGCGTGTTCAAATTGATGGACTCTTTTTTTTAATTATTTTAATGATTGCTTAATGGATTAAATACCTACCTGCTGGTTTATGGAAGTCTCAGTTTTGCAGATCTCTCCATGGTTTAATGAGGAAAGTAGCAGCATATTTTTATTTCTAGAGCTGTCTAAATCCTCTTCTTACCATGACAGGTGTTACCCACACAGTATGAGCCACTCTCCAATTAACTGTAAAACAGCTATGTAACCTAATAATTAGAAGTGGCAAATATTAATTTAGAGGGTTTCAGATGAAGAAACACTCACTTTCAAAACTAGGCAAATTTCCTAAAATAAGAAGCAAAACCTAAGATTCAGGCAAATCCATGACAAAAGGGTATATGAAAAAAGTTATCTTTACTTTTCATAAACTAATATGAAGAGGTTAATGAAATGAGCTGTGCATATTGCTCCTGCTATTTCAAATACCACCTTGCTTATATTATGGGAAGAGTTAGAAGGAAGATACATTATTTCATATCTACGATTATCCAGAACACAAGGTTGTCCAGAAGTAAGGTTTTGGGTTTCACAGACATTCTGAATGAATATAGACAAGTTTCATAGTTTGTGTCTTTAGCTCTTTTATCTTTGTCATCTGAACATAGATATTAGAAAACAAAACAAGCTTCCCAATCTCACAGGATATTGAAATCATAGAAGACATTTTAGTGTTAAAGACCTTAGCTAAGAGTTACACAGGTAATGCCTGCCTGAAATAGGTCTGAGTATTCTTTCTCCCATGAAAATGATAGGGTTGTGGATTTTTTGTCCTCATAAATGAAATCTCCCTATAAAACCCTATAAAATATTAATGTGATCTCTCAATACAGAGCACTATCTTAAAGCAGATGGTAACCTTATACAAAATGAGAACACACGATACTTTCAGGAAAAAATATTTCAAATTCTTTGGAAAGTCCAATTAATTATAACTTAAGTAGAAAAACCCTCAGAATCTTTTTATAAATGTTGCCTTCTTAATATCTGAAGTAAAAATGTGAAACAACCCTCCACTTCTCTGCTTAGGTCAGTAACAAAATTCTGATGAATTTCTGCAGGTCAGTTTTTTGCTCATTATTACCATTATCATATCTACCATTACTGTGCTACACCTTTACCTCTTTCAGAGCAGTTGCCATAGTTTCATTTAATATTCCTGTGAAATTGCTACTGATATTCTTACACATAGATTGGAAAAGGAAGGATCCATTTTATACAGTGACTAAATGATACAAGTTATTCAAGTAAATCTGAGTAAAACTGGAGTGTTTATGTCCTCGCTGCTGTCAGTTATATTTGCAGGTGGAAAAAATGATCCATTCTTTCCTTGCCTAGAGCAGGATATGAGCAATTCATGGCAACTGTAATCAAAACTGTTTAATGAAGCTTGAAAGATTCTTGTATTTTGTTTTAAAGTCTCTGCTCTAGCATCATGAGCCTGGTTTTCACTTTTGTGAGATTTCTGGGATATGAAGGAAATATAGTCATATGTAATATATAGCACATATGTCTGTATGTAATATACAGCTCATGAGTTCCAGAAAAAGCAAGAAATCATATGAAAAATTAAAAATAAAAATTTAAATCCATAACAATACCGTTTAAGTTCATATTTGAAGGAATTGCAGAATTTAGAGTTTCTGGGGTCTGTTTTATTTTTACTAGAATGATACTATAAAATAACTGGTGCAAATCTCTTTGAGTTTGTCGCTTACTACACGCAAAGGATAAAACCCTGAGGCAGACAAAAATACAGCACAGTTTCATGATCTCTGCTCAGAAAAAAGATCCACTGAATTCATAAGAGCTGTTTGCTTGGAGAGGAGCTGGGAAAGCACTACCCTGGCCTATGATAACTCCTGTTTTCAAACTCAAATTATGTCTGCAGAAGAGAAAGGAAACCCTGTAGAACTGGTGGCCATAGGTATCTTAGAGTTACCTACTTTCTGCTTTAGACTTGTATAATTCAGTACTTGAATCCTTTCAGAACACAAGGAAGGGACTCAGTTGACCTTATTTTCAAGCTCTAAATGTGGATATCAGCATCAGAGCCATTTGTCTAGACTCTGGAATTTTGGCAGAAAATGTAGGCAATTTTAAGATACAAATCATCTCCAGGTAGAACCTGCATTAGATAACATCCATCACACATAATATGTTTTTTTATTATCAGTCATCATAAAATAGTGGAGACCTCTGTTTCAGAGACAGACTAGGCATTATAGTTTGGTCAGTTAAATCTTCTCCTCCAGGGACAGATTTTTTTATAATAGCAGGTCACAGTTTAAAACCGAAATCCCTCAGAAAAAAGAAGGTAAAAACCTATTTAGCCTATTGAACAGTAAACACTTTGGTTGCTGACTCCTCTTACTGCCTTTCTCAAGCTACAGAGGGCAAGGATTCATCTAAAGACTACAGTGTTAGACTTCATAAGCCCTGTATGACAGCAGTGAGTGCTAGAAGTGTCAGCACTAATTATAGCTGGTTTACTGTGTTGTAGTGGGGACTCAAACATGGCACTGAGCTCCTGGGGCTGCTGTGCAAGCACTGCCTAGAGAGCAGCTACCTCACAGCACCTGCACAGCAGCTGGGCTGGCAATCCCTCTGCTCCACATAGTCAACAGCTCATGGTGTATGTACGAGGCAGCATCAGCTGTGCTGAGCAGAGCTGGAATTACTTGGTTTGGATTCCCACTTTTAACAGGAAAAATCCCACTCTTTCCCCCATACTAGGGGTGACACCCCTATAGGTGTAATTTCTTTCAGCTTACAAATTCACTGCTCTTGGCATGTGCAGACTTCTTTGCAATTAGAAAAAAAATACTAGCCTTAAATGACTTAAAACAGATTTCCCTATACAAAATCATACTTGTGTTAAACATGGAATCACAAAAGTTTATCTCAGGCCTATCACATCATATCATGTTATGTCAGCAGTGATATAATATTTTTGAGCTATTATCCAGAATGATTTGATAAGATATGGCACACATCATGTCTGAACAATAAAATTGGAAAGGAAATGTTTTGAAATCGAGCTATAGCTGTTTTAGCAAATGACTGGTTGACATCAATTTGTATCATGCAAGTACTGAAGGCTGTATATAAACTTTTTCTGATTTTCCTCTCTCTTGCTTTAAAAGTGACTGCTACTTGCCCATACACTGCTTGTCTACAAATTTTTGTCAAAATCATCTGTAAGTGTTGAAATACATATCTCAAATTGCCACTGGGCAAGTAATCTCTATTTATGATTGTTTGTAGTCAAATCTTTTTTCCTGCTGAAAGAGAGCAGCTTAATCCCTTTGGCTCCAAGATGCTATCTAGTAAACTGTTCTGTTACAGTTTTTTTCTGCACAAATTATATTTAAGAGATTAATGGTCTGCTCCTTTAGTCTAGATCACAGTTCTGTTTCTCAATCCCAAAGAGAAGACTAAGAAATGGAAAATTCAGTATGGATGCAGTCTGTGCAAGAACTTGAGACTTTGTTCCCAGTAAGTCTGGCCTCCAGTTATTTAGACTGGTGTTTCACCCTGTCTAAAGCTATAATTTGAATTAAGACAGTTTTTAACAGGCTAAAATAGTATCACCATATATTATGTTCAAATATGTGCCCCAAAGCTAGCAGTTGGCCCAAAAAGTTTACACTCTTTTCTGTATCACAAATGTGTCTCAAAGAAAAAAAAGGTGCAACTTCCAGAAACCATGGTAACAGCAAAAAATTTCCCTAAAGTAGATGTTCAAGTAGCACAAGGCATTGTTCAGATGTTCAGTAGCCATCATTAGTGCTGCAATGGCTTTGACACAAGCCAGCAGAGGCCCCAGTCCCTGTTATTGCAGGGGTTCATGCAGGATTGCAGCAGCACCCTCTGCTATAATGGCATCCTTTCACATTCTCACAGTATATGACCTCAGCTTCACATAAAGACAGATGAGAAGAAGAAAGACTAAAATGATAAGGAGCCATAATACATTACATATCTTCGAAGATTTTCCAGCATTGAGAAATCTAATTTGCTATTATCTATGATTTTGATAGATATGCACTTAACTCTCTGGAGGTCCTGCGGAAATCCACCCACTAAGTAGTTACCCTAGTTTCAGTTTAGCAACATGGTATAACATCTTTTTTCACTGAGAGGTATTTTTCAGCATAAATAAAGGTAATGATATGGAATCCACAGCCTGCCTCTCACATTCAAATGCACCATACATATACAGACTGCACTTTAATCCTTACCAAAGCCCTAGAGCCAACAGCAACTTCTGTGAGCACAGGGAAGCACAGCGTCCCGGGTGGCCATACCCTGAGGGCTTTTCTGTTCCTTGTCAAAGAATTAGACTCAGAAACAGTGCAAAATTCCAGGGCAGAGCAATGTATGGTGTCAGACAGTTGACTGTCTCAGGGGCTTGATTTGAGGTAGCTACTCCAGGTCTCAGGTAAAGATTTCAAATTTATTATGGATAGATAAGTGAAGAAAGTCCACAAATAAAATAGCTTCTGTCTCTCCCCAGCTGCAGTTCCATTCCATGATAAAACAAAGGTCGTGAAAGGAACAGTCCCTTTCCATCTTTTCTGAAGCATGGGATATTTTTGACCAAGTTTAATTAATATAGGTTACTATGAAAGGTACTGTTCTATCTGCGCCTGTCAAAAGCACGGAAGGTTTTAATGTTAAAAGACTCAACCATTTTAGTATAAGAACAACTAATGTGGAAAATGCACAGTATGTCCAAGGGTCACCATCAGTGTGTGGGGGGAAATTGAGGCTTTTTTATTTCTAGTTGTATCAATTATCTTATAGGAGTTCTTACATTCTTTACAAAATTGGATGTGCTTGAAACTGATTTGGAATGCCTATGCACAGGTAGATCTCTCCCTGTGCAGCACAACATTTTAAAATTCAGGGAGAAAACCTTCCCAGGACTTTGTAGCAGGATATCTGTCAACAATTGCGCTGCCTGTCAACAGCCTCTGCTATGGGAGTTATTTAATGTAACTCCTTTATCTACTGAAATGAACAGCTTCAAGATGGGGACCAGCCCATTCTTTATGCCTTGTGTGAGGCCCATTCAATGGCTGGAAAATATTTACTGGATGTGTACCTAGCAATGAGATTCATGTAGAAATTTTTTAGTTGGGTGTTTCTGGAAGTTTGGAGCACCTGCTCAGTACCTTCATGCAGGCATAACTACATTGTGTGGTTATGTAATGACTGCAGGTTTCTGAGGCTTACAGGGTGGAGAATCAGGCAGGTAAGTAATTCAGGATTACACAGCAGGGGAGTTTAAAGAGCTTAAATATGAATCTAGATCCCAAGGAGGTCCTGGGAAGCACTCCCTTTACCACCTCTGCCTCCAGCAGAAAGGCCCATGGACAGTAGGAGGCAACAGAAGGGAAAGTAAACGGCTGCAACAACATTTTATATATTTCTTGCAGGTCTTCGCAAAAACAAAGTTATTGTTGTACTGTGAAGGCAAACTGTTATACCAGCCTATAAAAACTGGGATTTTTTTGGTAGTGGGATGAAGAATATGGCAAATGTTTTCTCATCGTCTCTGAGAACAGAGATGGTAAAAACATAGCACTCATCCAGTGTCATTATGAATGTCTAATAAAGAAAAGCTGGTAAAATGAATGCTAAAACATTATAAACTCTATAAAACATACTATAGTAGGAACAATGGTGGTTACAGTCAAAAATAAAATGGTTCAACAACGAAAGTGAAGCTTGATACCCAATTTTCTAACAATTATAATAAAAGAATTTTTGTTCCCTTCAGAACTTCAACCAGGGACTTTTTTTTCATGTTGTTTTCAAAGATTATACCTTTTGTAGTCCCTATACCTGACATCTGATAATTTTTTTGTGTTTGGTTATGATTTCGAAGTTAATGCTCAAGTGAGAAATTCTTTGAATTGTGATTTTATAGAAGTTCATTTTGAACAAGTTCTCTATGTGCTATGTTTGTTTAGAGCAGCAACAGAAGTGATTATTTAAAAATACTATTAAACTTTATTTATTCTTAAATATCTAGAGGGCTAATGTCTACGGTCACAGATGAATCATGTGATCAGTATCATGAGAAAGGATTGATCTAATTTATGTTACTTTTAACTTTTAAATCATATTGTGCCACGAGTGTATTTATTATGAAATTTTCTGCATCACTTGCACTGTCTTCTCGTGTACATGCTTACAGTTTGCCAGTTTGGGAACTAAAAAATCTTCCAAATCTGAGACGAATTACTCTTTTTAAAACCTGATATCTGGGGGGCAAGTGTTGCTGTTATGATAGACTGAGTTTAATTCTTTAAGGGTAGAGAAGAGAAGAGAATGAACAACTTTAATTGCCTGAAACACCAGATCTTGGGATAGAAAACATTAACTGGTTTCAAAGTCAGTCATATCCTACACGATCAGAAGGAGCTAGCAACAGGAAATCTATCTGCAGATCTTAGCTTCCAGACTAATCCCCATTACTAATAAATAGAGCAGATTCCATTTTTAGACATTTAAAGCTGTTGTGTTAACACATATAATCAAATTAGTGATTGAAAACTCTTACAAAAATTGTGGCTGCCCATGGTCAACAGTGTGTTTCTAAAATTTGAGGTATATGGTAGGATATAAACTTCAACAAACAATGGTACAGTTCCTTACAAATGACAATTTAATGACAGAAATATGAAGACTCTTCAATTTGAACTAGGTTGGGCTTCAATCCTGTAAGACACTTACAAAAGTAAGAAATCTCATTGAATCTGCATTTCAGAGTAAGCCCATGTGGTAAAAACTATCCATCGAGATAATTATATTCCTTTTGTCCTGAACCTTTCAACTGCATTTCTCAAAAATGAATAATTGAAAAAAAATTTTTTGCTAAGTTGCCATTTGACTGATACAGCATTTCCATATTGATGGAACCATGAGAAAACATTTTTATCTAATAGAAAAGGAATTGAAAGCCGTAATGAAAATTTTGGTGGATTAATTCACATACAAAGGATGATCTCAATAAAGTGCATTAATAAATTCCACTATCATCCCAAAGGGCCTGCTATGGTATTTTTAACTTTATTCTGGAAGGATAGAAAACATGCCTACTTTCAAATAATACCATAAAACTGCAAAACAATGTTGCTTATTTGTGTTAAGCACAAGCTATTACTTGCTGTAAAAATGGAAATATTTCTTTGTGAAAGATTTTGGGTTTAACTTACACATTAATCCAGTCAGATCAATAAATGTCACATTATGTTTCAGCAAATAAATTTTTTGCAAATATAGTTTCAGAAATTCTCTTATAGTTGTCTCTGTCCACCCTATAGCCCATTGCTATACATATATTTTGAAATTTTTAAGCTTCATATACTCCCGAAAAAATAAAGGAAATAGAGGGTGACTGTAAGCTGTGACAAGAGAGAGTTTATTTTGTTTGTTTCGCTCTAACCTTCATTAATCTTTATATGAATCTTTACATTTGTTTCAGACACAGGATGCTCTGCGAAAATGCAGTTCAGAATGTTTGAATATCAATGATTGGAAAAAACATGATGGTCTAACTTTTGCATATAAAGCTGTTGCGGTGTATTTATTACGGTGTAGCTTTCGCTTCTGGGAGATTATCCAGTTAGCTAAATCCCTGCTAAATATTTATTTTTATGCAAATCTTCTTTATATTTGCAAATCCTGACTACACAAAATTTATTATATGGCATCTCTGCAGTGTTTGGGCCACAAAAACCTCTGTATGGAAGTCCTCTGTTTCATGACCCCACAGCTGCTGTTCCCTGAAGGCTGGCACCATGGGAGGTGCACTTTGGTTTGCCAAGAGCCATCAGCAGCCTTGGGGAGAAGAACTGCACACACACTTGTCCCAGGAAGGACCTGAAGTGCCTATCAGAAATGCCCTTGGCATGGAAATGCCCTCTCATTTCTTTCCTATCAGATGAATGCTGCTGCAGGTGAAGCTCCCAGACCTCCCTCAGCACCCAGCTTGGCGCCTCGAGCCTGTGCTGAGGACACCGGTATGGATCCTGATCTTCTGGGCATTGAAAGCTTCTGGATGCAAAGACTATCACTGGTAATGCTGCTCTTTAAAGCAAAACTGAAGATTGCCATGGGAAAGAGAATGCCATGACAGAGCTTCAGTGAGCTTACAAGGCATGAGGTCTTTTGTGCTACTTAAGAGTACAGTAATTTCTGTAATGTGACGAGGAAAAATCAAGCTGGGACTCTCAAAAAGGTTTTTTTTAAATGTCCCTTGGCTTTTTCAACATCTTCCTTGAATTCAAGCTGAGAAGAATAAAAATTTTTAAATTGTCAAACACTACATCAAGCTGTTACAACTAATAGGCATAGCAGAAAACTTTTTAATAACAATACTCTAAATAAAACCTTATTGGCAGAAAGCAAGCAATCAGTATGATTTGAGAACCTTCTATGAGAAAGGCTTTCCGATGAAATAATGCTCTTACAAACAAGCAAGTTTCCCAAGGAAAAGTTTTGTTTTGAAAGAATAAAAAAGCATGATTGTCATTTAGAAAAATGGAAATATCTGCACCCAAGAATGTATGTAGCCCTTCTAGTGTCCTATGACCCTGTATATCATTGGCAGAAAACAAGTGTAAAATTACATGCCATTGTTGTTTACATTAGGCTTTTTTTGTGTAGGTTTTTTTTTGTTTTGGGGTGTTTGGTACTTTGGTTTTTTGGTGGTTTTTTGTTTTCTTTTTTTGTTGGGGGTTTTTGGTTTGTTTGTTTTTCGTTTTTATTTTTTCAGCCTGACAGAAGTTGAAACACATTTAAAATTTTGATTTTCTTTCCTCATAAGAGTCTTATATACAGATACAAGTCTCTGACTAAAAATGGTAAATTTCATGATCATTATTTTTTATGGAAAACTTTTGTTGTCTATTTTAATTTTTTATGGTTTAATACAATCTACTAAAACTATGTCAACATTGTATATTCATTTTATTATCTTTTTTTGTTTCCATTTTACTCTTGCCAAAAAAAAAAAAACAAGGAGAGGGGAATGAAATGTTATATTTCATGAAAAACAAATTACAGACAAACCCTTAAATATGTTTTCCAAAAAGTGAATAAAAATATGAAAATTATAGTAACACCTTTGCTTTTTGATGATTATGGCGTATTGCAAAAAACCTACTACTTTCAACAAGGATGATGGAGGAGCGAGGAAAAAATTATTATGTCAATCTTTTGTTGTTTCACCAGGTCCACCACGATTAGGAGTAAAACTCTAATGCCATTTAAGACAATGCCAGCTACACTGACAATTACATTCCTGTGTTCTAAAATGTCTAAGAACTACTTTCCTACCCCAGAGCTATTTCCAAAAAGACAGACCATCCATTGGCTCATGTGGGGTCACACGTGCCTCTCACACAGGTTTGCTAGCACACCTTCATTCTCCACAAGGAAATACCTGAAATGCCTCAACATCACAGCGAGGCTTCTTTATAAAACTCAGTGAAAACCTCAGCCTTTCATCATTTCCAAAGGATTGCTTTGCTACTATTCAGCAAACATTTTAAGAATAGGCAATAATCCTGCCTTTAGCACAAGCTCTACTGAAAAAATTAGTATCTCAACAAATATGATAGTGTGAGGGCATTTTGAGTTTTGTTGTCTGGAGTAAGTAACAAATGTGAACTTGGCAGTTGCCATCTGGTTAATTCAACTACAATCAATAATGAAACGATGAGTGAAAGCAGGAAGAGGAAGAAACCTGTGAGCATCTCTCCTAATGAAAGTCTGAACACAAATTACATCAGCCATGACCATAGTTAAGTTGCAAAATCTGCAAACTCAATAAAGAGGATGTAATTGGGCTGGGTAACAGTCAATAAAAAAATAACTATTTTTATAAATAAAGCATAATAATCTCATTTCGTTGCTATCTCAATAGAAATGAAACATGGAGGAGAAAAATACCTGCACATTTTAGATGAATTTGGGCAAAAAATATAGAATCTCAATAAATATTCTTTGGAAGATTTATTAAAGTTTTTTTTGGACACAAATGCCCAAGACAAAATAAAACTACCATTTCCACACATGGACATTATGTGCTTTGTACTTTAATAGAAAATTTGTTGCTCGAGTGTTGACAGAACATTTTTAAATTTAAGATCTACCTAGAGTGGTGCGTGCTGTGGCCTCAATAATGTATTTGAAATAAATCTTTGTTACACACTTTAGGGTACTCTAGTCCAAATGCATGCAACAGTTAAGATGATGGGGGCACTTTAATTGTTATTTATAGTAACTGCTCTGTTTTCCTGCTTTGAACTAAGCATCACAATCTTTCCTCTCTTAAATTCCTATATTTTCTATCAACAGTGAGCAGGAAAGTATTGTACTGACCACAAGGGTAGCAAATTGATTATGAATTGGTCAAGGCACTAAACACGGAACAGTAATGAGCAGCCTGAGCTGTCTGTGAATGCTCCATCTTGTTTATAAAGATGTTAAACAGAACTGACTGCCCCTTGCAGCATTGCCCATGGGAGCAGCACTGTGAAGAGTGCTAGATCTGATCTGAGGGTTTCTGCTAATTATCACACAGAGCTCTTTAAATGTACAGCAAAGGAAAAGGTGACAGCAAAGGAAAACCTCACCGGATCTGAAGAAAGAGCAGTAATAGTTGCAGTCACATTTATCTGCTCCTCCACCCGCTTCTCTCTGCCCAAACCTGCGTTGAGTGGGAACACAGATTCCCACCCTCATGCAGTGCCTGGGAGCACAACAGGGGCCAGACACTGCTTGCACCAAGGTCACTGTGACCCTGGGACGCATCCAGCTGGGGCGGCAGCCCTGTCACGGCTTCTCCAGCTCTGCACCACTGAGGCACCTCCAGGCAAGGTCGGGCACAGCCACCCCCACACATTGTGTACACACCTGGCAGAAGGACTGTGACAATATTTGAAAAGGGGATGGAATACAGCTGAGCTCAAGCCTCAGAGTTTGGCTTTCCACTGTGTGTTAATTTCTGGGCATCCTTTGGCAATCCCTAGAACTTGGTTTCAGAGAAGAAGCCAGTATAAGCCACTGCCGTGTCATTTACTGTAAGCCCACAATATTTTGACATTGCCCGTTAAACCATTTATTAAGAGCTCATTAATTTACTTTTTTTCTCTAGCAAGAATGGCTTAATTCTTTATGCCTGTAAACTGCAGCCGGGCACAACAAGGCCTGAAATTCTGTTTGATTATCTCTGCTAACAAACAAAATGAGCACAGTTTTCTAAAAGACCTTTTCAGCTTGGAAATTGAAATTGGCTGCTGGCTGAATTTGGTCTGAGAATATTTGGCATTTCTGCAAAGCTTCAATACTCCCAACCTGAATTTTTGCACTTCTATGAATTGTGTGTTGTCATGTCCGCCAGTTCAGATAACAGTTCATTCCAGTATTAAAATGATTTTCTTATGCTTTTATCTTTCCCCTGACTATTATAGTCTTTGCATCCTTTTCACTTGAGAACTTCCATATAAAAGGAGGACTTTCAGCTGGATTAGTGATCAAATATTTTTAGACATACCCTTTCTTACAATATGAACTTAGGCACAAAATCTATTCTTGATGATGACACTCTCAAACTGTCATCTCTGTGCAAAAGTCTAAATCTAGACTCCAGGTAGACAGCAGTGATCTAGGCAACTAAGAGTGGCTCTGCATTTACACAGAATAACATAGATTAAATGTTTAAATGTGTTTAGTAATACTGCCAGTATCTATTGTGGTCAAAGGTCAAAATATTGACCCACCAGTGAAACAACACAATTTTTGGAAAATATTTATGTAAATTTTATCTTCAATGTAGAGAGCATATTGAAGATTTTTCCTGGAAGAAATCAACATCTCCTTTGCTTTTGTCAAAACCTCACTGATGATTCCGAGCCCCTTCATTCACACACACACACACACACACACACACACATGCAAACACCCCTTTAGTTAGAAGTACTGTATATCACAATTGGTTTAATCCTACATGAGCAGAACCATGGACCTTCTGCATGTCAGGTAAAATTTCCAAAATGGTTGTGCTTTGGGTGCATAAATATATCTTGAATTCCTTGGTGTAGATTCCAAGTTCTTCCGCAGGCCTTTCCATGCTCCCTGGGAGCCATGCTTCCTGAGAGCTTCCACCCCATCCCTAAACCTACTAGTCACACATCCATGCACTCTTGCTCCACTTCTGTGTGTGTATAGTCACTCAGGCTATTTCTCCAAGAAAGGCCTCAATGGGGTGCACAACAAAAAAGGAATAATTTGGACCCTCCCAGTGCAACAGAAGAGTTCAGCAGGGATAACAGTCCAGATTTAGGTCTTGGTAGTAATGCAGGTAATGCAATAATGCTTGATCAAGGCAGATCAAATGGAGAGGGACTTGCTTTAAATTCCTTCTCAGTTTAGTCATTTTTCAGTAGCTCTGCTAGAAAAAAAGAAAAAAAGAAAAAAAAAAAGAAAAAAAAAAGTGTTTAACCCTCAGGCTAGAAATCTTAGTACACAACAAATACTATTTTAGAAATACTTGTCTTGCTGGCACTTCACCCAGGAGAAAGCTAAATTGAAATACACTTTAGAACTCAATTCATAGCAGTTTGGTCACTTAATAAATAATTTCTTTGATATTGTAGATATTTTTCACTGGTGCAATATTTTATATATAGCCCATTTGAGAAGACCAAAAGTCACAGGAACTTGACTAAACAACTATCACCATGCATCTCTTTGCCTTTATCTGGTTGTGATAAACATGAGGCCATGTCTTCATCACCGAGACTGCAGGGATCTCATTGACACCAACAGGCAGAGCACAACAGGTCTGCTGAGTCCACTGAGATCCCCCCAGAGGTCAATAGGAGCAGGCCCAGCTCCAACCCTTTAGTTTGCATTGCCTCAGGACAAGACCCTCCCAAACACCAATAGGGGAAGAAAATGAGATCCAACCACCATGGAGAACCATAAATTTTATGGAAACATTTCCCTCCTGCTCGTTGCTTTCAATAATTCCTGTTTGTCCAAGAAATTGAAAGACGCCATTAAAATTCAAGACTGCGTTTAACTGGTGATACCCATGCACTGAATTGAGAAGCTGTATGCTAAAATTAACTAATCTTTGACCACAACTCCACCTAACCCACCTCTCCATGGATTGTCTTGATGTTCCAAATCTCAGAGCAGCTTTGCACAGCTGTAGCATCATAATATATTAAATAATGAAAAATAAAAAATTTTGAAAACCAGCCCACAAAGACATTTTAATTTTTTCTTCCCAGGTGCAACAGGTGCTCGCCTGAAATTATGCAGCCCAGATATCTGGAATGGACAGCATGCTGGAGATAGTTCAATCTCTGACATTTTTACAGCCTATGAAGGAAAGAGAAGGTTATGCTTAGCAAAAAAAAATGAAAAACTACTCTTATCACAGTTCCCTATCAGATAGTGAATTAGCTACAAGAAAATGTGTAAAATATTTGTGTGTGTATCTAAATATATGCACACCTATAAATACACATGCACACATACAGTGACCCCTGCTCAGGAATGTGCTGCTCTTTTGCAGGACACTGGGCACACTTCTGGCATATCTGCCAGAGCACACTTTGTTTAAATATTTTCCCAAGGGAAAGGCTTGACCTGTGGCTGCAGTCTGGAAGCTGAGGAGCTTCCCTGCACTGCTGTCTGCCAGGGCACTGGTGGCAGAGGCTGAGGGCCCAGGCATTGTGCCACAAACCAATGCATCCCTTCTCACACACTGTGTGAAGCAGCACAATTTCAGCCCCTGTGGGTCTGTGAGCAGCTCCTGCACATGCAGGGGCTGCTGCTGAGGGCTGCCTGTGAGCACATTTTTGTAACCCATGGTGCTCATATGTGTACCCTGCTCACCCAAATTGATTTCAGGGTCTTTATTTTGGTAATTTGAGGAGAGTGTGTGCTGTTGTTTCTCTCAGATAGTCAGCTGTGGGACTTTGCAGTGCCCATGCCTTCAGTCTGGTGCAGAATAACCCCATGGAAGGGGAGGGACCCTGGTACCATTTCTGTATAAGCAACAGATGGTTATCATTAGGGAAAAAATCTATTTGCAGCATTGCCAAATGCATACCCATGACACTACCCTTACAGACTGAATTTAAAAATCTGTTTGTTATTTGGAGTAATTGAATGAAGATTCATTGGAAGCCTGTTTCAAACTATGAGACACTTGCAAACACTCCCTTCCAATTCCTGCTTGCAGTTTCTCCTTTGTAGCTGCTCTGTTCTTCACGTTGAGCTATCCATCACCGCAGTCATACAAAATTGTTTTCATCTCTGTGTGGATGGGCGCTGGACCACAAACAGCTTTGAAGATAGTTGTGTGAACATTCTCAGAGGGATTCTGCATGCAAAAATACCCTTTTTTCTGCAGTGTATACATTGCCATCCCTCGGAGAAAAGTCCCAAAGAAAAAATTTTCCTCCAGGAACATGTGGAAGGTGCAAATAAAAGGGGTCAGAATGATTTTATGTTCAACATTTGAACTGGGTAATTATTTGCAGTCTTACCTTAGTTTCAATATTCGAATCATCATGAAAACTTTTCTCAGATTTTAGACAATCCTTTTTTTCAGACACCTCTTCACTGAAAGCCATACCAAATCCAGCCTTCCAGCATAACATTTTTTGTTCTTCAAAGTGTCTATCTTAGGCTGCCCGGCCAAACCCTGAGTCTTATCTGAAATAGTATTTCTATGAAGATAAGAATTCTGTGATTCCATGGGTTTTTCCAAAGAAACTCTTCTGCAAAGCTACCACAAATTTCATAAGAGGAACTTTTTTCACATTTTCATTTGTTCTGCAGAGCTTTTAAATCTCTAAATAGATAGATTTTTTTCTGTCCCCTGTCTATCCTCCCCTTAAATTGACAAATTAAAGCATAAGTTGCTCTTTAATGATTCAGCCTCTTCAGAGGTTGAATTCTGTGGTCTGTGAATGAAGAGAATATTGTATTATACCTGTTAGTTCTTTTTCTGCACTCAGTTTCTGGGAACCTGCATTCAATCAGCCTTTTTCCAGAGGGACATGTAGTGGTGACTAATTTTACATGATTTCCTACTGCAGTGTGTATCTGCTGTTTCATTTCCTTCTTGCTAATGCCTGCAAATATGGCTCTCTTTATCTGCAACTCTCTGGGAATGCTTGTGAAATTCAGCTTCTGAAAAGGATTTGTGGCATAATATCTCAGCTGGAGATATTGTAAGATAATACTTTTTCTATAGCAACAGGGAAGAAATTAGCCCATATATCCTGTGGGATATTGTGAAAGCAGTTGAGAGGGACAAACTAATTACACTATCTCCTCAGCAGAAAACAGACAGATTAAGAGAGATACATCAGTTAAAAACTGTCTAGAAAGCTCATGCATGATTTTATCCATCTTGTAAATACAATGTCTTCTATTAAATTGATAAACCTAAAATCAGCATGTTTAGACTATAAATTAAGAGAGGACAGGGATGGGATTTTAAAAAGCATATAAATAATTTGGCCACAATAAATATTTATTGTGTTCGGAAATCATTTATAGCCTTCTTGGAAATTTCCAACCTAAATTATAAGCACTTCTGCCCAGGCTGTAATATTCAGTACACTGAATTTGAGAGTCTTCCATTCTGATGTATCCCAATCACTAGATGTTAGCAAGTGCTTGACAGAATTTTTTAAAAGGAAAGTGCTGGAAGCCTACTGTGGAATAAGTATTGGCACATGGATTTTAGATTTATTTTCACTGTATATAGCTGCTTTTTTACTCTCTCTGTAAATATATGTGTTTGCATAGATAGACAGATACAGATGTTAGGAACATATTAAACTTATGTACATATAAATTTCAAGAATTACCCAGAAGATTTACTTACTAGAGAAGTTTTTAATGTATTGAAGTGAGTCATTGCACGATCTTGTAAACTCATTGGTTTCTTCTTCGTTGAACCCATGCAAACGATTTTTAAAATAAAAACATCTAATCAGAAAGAAAATACATGTTTTCATTACTGTCTACATGCCTGGTGTTACTTTAAAAATACTGCTATAAAATTCAGCAGAATTACTACGTAGGAAACCCAAAATATCAGTGGCGAAATTTGGGGTGCTCCAAGCTATTTCATGAGCTTCTTGTCCGGATTTCTTCTGGGATCTCAGAGTAATTTAGCTTCTGAGAGATGCAGAGAGGTCAGTTAGCTGACTTTCAAGTTAGAGCCAACTCAGAGCAGCTCTCACAGGTTCTCTGGGCCATGGGTAGACAAGAAGGCCTTACCCAGTCAAGATCCATTCAGGCTACCTTCACAGTTCTCATTATTAAAACACAGGAGTAGTTAGTATCTTCTCTTTAGCTCAAATAAACACTCTTAAGCATTAAAACTGAATTATAGGTTAAAGAATCAACTTTTTCAAGATAAAACAAGAAGTTTCAAGACAATATAGTCAACATGAAACAAATCTTAGTAATTTAAATATGTTACTTCACTTTAAATGCTTTAAAGAGATGAAACCCCTTAAAGATAGACCATACTTATGTTTAATTACTCAGTAGTGAATCAGAAAGCTTGATGTCTGCACTCCTCATTTTCAGGCTGTAGTATTACTGTTCCCTGCAGTTCCTCAGGCTAGCCCTCTCTTGTACCTGTAATTTTTCCTCTTATCTGTCTTGGAAAAATCAATATCCTTTTCTGTGTTAATAGTCTCTTCCAACAGTTTATTCCTATGGACACGAACTTCAGGGATCTTTATTTGGAAAAGAAAAATAGTCTTCTTCAAAGGGAAGACAACAAGCAATGACAAAAAAGTTGTCACCATAAGCCACAGTGGCATTAGCATACCAGCACGTAGTGGTGTCTTGTGGCAGTGGGAGATCTGGTGAGACAGATCTGCCCAGGTGTAAGAAAGGTACTCGCATTTGCTGGAAAAACTCAGAAATGGTGGAAGGTGTTAGTGTCACAAATTGTGTTAGGCAAAGATCAGTCCAGCAAAAGGAGTAAGAAGCAAAGGAAGGCATTATGCAGGGTATTAAAAGTGAGGCCAAGCACTACAGAAATTAGGAACAGAGACACGGTGAGATAGGGCAATACAGTGGTAAAATTACCTTTCAAGCTTGCCACAAGATATGATGTTTTCCTTTATATTATTTTTTTCTTTATTCTGTTCACTTTCCTTCCATTCTTTTCCACTATTTGCTTTAAAATTAATTGTGTTTAAAAAAATTATTGATACAACAATCAAAAATTGCAGAAAATCAACCCAATTATTTATCTAGTACATGGTTCTTATAGGAACTTCTTTCCCAGAACAGAAAAATTATTCCTCCTTTTCAATATCTCTTATGGGCTTAATCCACCCTAAAGTAGAAATAGCAGCGTCTATTTCTTCCTTTTGTTCCAGGAAAAGACTGGACCTTCAAATCAGACAGTTACTTGATAACAGGAACTGTGTCAACAGTCCAAGACAGCTGGGACAAATTGAAACTGTTTTAGGGGAGCAATTATCAACTAACAGCAGATGCTGTATTTAGGGCCAGAAGCAGAATATCCTGCAGTTGGCTTGTGGATTTCAGGTCATGTTAAAATATACTCAGCTTGGATAGCCTCTGTAACAGCTTTAACTTTTTGTTGTGCTTTAGTTGTCTTGTTCATCAGATACAGTGAAAAAGAGCACAAGGCCAAGTTCACAGTGGCCATTTCTAGACTGTCTTGCAATAGCATCCCTGGCAGGATTGTTAATGTCAAATTCTACTGGGCGCTCTGAGCTTGCCCCAGTGACAGTACCTGAGGAAAAAGCTCACAGTACCTGGGCTTCAGAGAGCCCCTCAATGTCACCATCAGTCATCAGCTGAGCCAGCTTTGATAGAGCTATCACAGAGTTGTGAAATGCTTTGGGCTGGAAGGGACTTAAAGTTGGCTAGTTCCAACCCCCTTGCCATGGAGAGATGGCTTCCACAGGACCAGATTGCTCAGAGCCCCATCCAGCTGTTCTTCAACCTCTTCCAGTGCCTCACCACCTCACAGTAAAGAATTTTTTCTTACATTCCCCTTTGGGGAGCATTTCTGGTCTGCTCATAAAATAGCCCAGAAATCCATATTTTTCACCTGTGCCAACACTGCTTGGGGCATTTTACTGCCAAAGATGAAACTTTATTGGTGTAGCCCATGTGCATGAAGAGCTCGTGCAGGAATAGCAGCAGACATGAGGAGTGTGCACACAGTTTTCAACACAGCCACTGCAGGCTCCACCTCAGGTTGAAGCCCATTCTCCCAGCAAAATATCCTTTTTGTAGTTTGTAGTTCACAACATGGTAATCCCAGAATGTGACCTTTCCACAGATATGAATTACATGAGAATGATTTCTCAACTTGCTAAAAGCTCCCAGAGAAACGGGCAATAGAAATGGGAAAATATGAGAAGTCCTGTGCCAGAAGGAACGGCAATGGTCCCTGTTCACTGGAAGTATGGATTATATTGAAAATATTGAGAAAAGATGCTTTATGTCAGAGAAAAGACAGCTGCCAAATGCTGCTTGCTATGCAGCGTCAGTCTTTGTTCAGGTGTTCTCACAGCTCACTCTCAGCTGAGCAGCTGAATGCTGCATCTGCTCCCAGCTCAGTGCACTGTCACAGCCCATCTTTCCCCATGACCCAGCTCCTGCATACCTGAGGGAAAGATGTTGGCTGGCAGGGTGGATAGTGTTTGTGTGCAGCCCTCTGGGACTGGGAAGGGGCTGTGCTGTGATGCCTTGAATGCACAAAAGCCTGCATGGCTGCAAGGGAGTATGGTGCAGGATCCAAAAGTCTGCATCTTTCTGAGATTTGGCAGACTTGGGCAAGCAGGGGTGAGCTTTTGGCAGTGGGATGGATGGTCCTCACTGTCCTGTAAATCAGAAAATGCCAGGAGGGCAAGAATCCTTCTCAAAACATTTCTGCTACCTATAAGGGATCTAGCCCAGAGGTACTGGGTAGCTGTAGTGTCCCTCCTGAACAGTGGAAAATTATCTATCTCACTTCATTGATTGAGTCTACAAATATTCCAGATTCTTAATAACTGACTAATGAGGTTAAAACTGCAGAAATGCTTGATTTCTTTACATTTAAGCAGCTCCTGCTGAGAAAACATTCCCTTTGGCACACAGGCACCAGCTGCTCTGACAAGAAACAGCCATGGGAGAGTCTGGTTTTGAGGATACCAGTTTGTTAGATTAATTTCCCCCTCTGTGGCACTCAACATGCCTCAAAATACTGCTGGAAGAAGTGCATTTTATTCAAGTGTCTGCTTTGGAATTTTTGCTTTTCTTCCTCAGTGCTTCTTGCATAGCTGCTGCTGCTGTCCAATTAACTCTGAGCATTCCTGCAGTCCCAGCACTGCCTGTCCCACATCACCATGTGGATGTGCACCATGTGCACCACGTTGCAAGGGGCTTTCAGATACAGAGGAGGCAGAAAGCTGTTTTCTGCTTCTGGCCTTTATCCCTAACTACTTGAATGCATCCATCCCTTCTGACCCCTCTGTACTGTAAGCCTTTACTCTCCTGGGGCTGTCCTGGCACAGGAACCTTGTGTATCACTGCCCTGAAGCAAGACTCCTTTGGCAGTGCCTGCAATGCTACTTTTCCTCTGCATTACCACTGATATTTTTCTTGACCCAACACTGGACTTCAACATCTTTCTTTACTCACCAAAAAGTATAGGAATGGCACATCTGAAAAAGATGTTCTATAGGATTTAGCCATGGCATGACACTGTTCCTTAGCATAAGCAAAATAAAAATTATTTGTTCTGTTTGGATAAATTCTAAAGCCATTCATGTCATTAAGTCTTTTAAGCCAATTATTCTTTTGAAGTTCAATTAGCTATATTCTGACGTCTCCACAAATATAATTTGGTTAGGGAAAAGATGTACAACACCTTGATTGAATGAATGATCAAAAACTTCCCAGTGTTTTGTAGTGACAATAAAAAAGTAAAAACAAAAATAAGTACTTAGAGGACTACTTGTCTACAGATTTGCAGAGAGGAAATTAAAAAACCAAATACCTATTGTATTATACTGTATTTTATTATAGTTATTGTATTATACTTTTTGTATTATATTATTGTATTACATTTTTTGTGTAATATGTATACCTACTCTATTATACTTTTATGTTCATGCCACCCAGTCTGGCAGCCCAAAGATCAATTTCCATGCCATATTCATAGTTTCCACTCTGGAATCCTTCAGTAATAATCAGCTCTTAGGGCACTGTTCTTGAGACTATTAATCAGTGTGAAAATTTAGATATGCAGCCACTTTCCTATAAGCCTTCTCCTCCCTTTCTGTATCTGTTGTGATGTGAAATTGCCTCCATGCAGATGAAAACCCAGGCTACCAGATCTAATGCTCTTGTGTGAGCACCATCATGTGTGATTAGAAGCTCTGAAAATCTGTGGAGACTCCAAGGTCAAAGCCACAGAAGTAAGTTACTGAGTTCCATATAAATCTGTAGAAAAAAATACCACAGCAAGGAATTTATTCTATGTTGCTACTTTAAGCTTTCTCTTTTTATCTCCTGTTTTGTTGTCCTATCAGCCTTCATTCCTTACAGCACTGCGCTGCCTAAATTTTATACAAGTTTGGAGTTGTGCCATGTGTTTCACTGGATTTACCTACCAAAAAGATGCATTTATTCATGTCTGGTCCCACTTACAGCTGCATTACTCTCTTCTAAAATGAAGCTTCAAATAGGGCCATATTCATTACCAAAATTCAACAAAACCTTCTGGGAGTTGTTACCATAGATTTTTTTCTGGATTTTTATGGAGATATATCTATCCCAAGTACGGCATTTTTCTACTTTGCTTGTGTTAATGTAGGGTGATGTGAAAAATTAATTGTTGTCATTTAATGTTTACAAAGACAAAAGAAAAAAAAATGCTGTGGCACAACTCATCAGTAAACTGAAAGCAATTTGGCATTTTCCCATATGATTATGCTAATCACCTGATTTTCTTTTCTTTCATATTTTTTCTCATTTTTCTCATCCTCATAAATATCCCCTCCCTCTCGTTCCACATTCTGAAGAGTAAAAGTATCTTAAGCCAAAAAGCCAAACTTTTCATGTGAAAGCTGGTACCAAGCAATCAAATGAAAAGTACTTAACTTTGCTAAACTTTCTACTGATTAATAACTCTATGTCTTAGCTGGATTTTGACACCTGAAGCCATTTCTCCATATGGCAGACCAGTTTTCAGCTTTTTCCTCTTTAAAAAGGGGATTTCCCAGCATCATTCTTGCTATCTATCTTTCCAGCTCATCTTTGTTAATATCTGCTCAGCCATTTTGCTATATTCTTTGTATACTTTTTTTACCTATGCAATTATCTGCAATGCAAAGAAATATTTAATAAATATAAATACATATACAAAGAGTGATAAACATAACTCTTAAGCGATTTTGAAACCATGTTAACAAAAAAAAAAGCCAATAACAGAGCTCTAAGAAGTACTTATATCCTATTAACATGGTCACAAGAATATCAGCAGTTCAAGAACACTATAGATTTTGCAGTTTCATCAGTGCAATTATGGACTTTTTTTGTATTTATGGTTTGCATTTACAAGATATAAATATGTAGTTTCTTTTCTTCTCCAACATTATCTGCCTTTTCAAACCAAGTAAGTGTTTTCAGTATTGATAAAAGAATCTCCAGCTAAACAAATCTAGTAGGTCTTTGTGTGTAGAGCTATCACAGAAATTTTATTTACACTTGTTCCATCATGATAGGATAGGTGAAAAAATACCTCTGTCATGTCACAAGAAA
Organism: Melospiza georgiana; assembly: GCF_028018845.1. Classification (NCBI taxonomy): domain Eukaryota; kingdom Metazoa; phylum Chordata; class Aves; order Passeriformes; family Passerellidae; genus Melospiza; species Melospiza georgiana. The sequence goes on along the minus strand of NC_080432.1, from coordinate 47,604,686 downwards.
GTTTAGAGACTAGGTATGAGCAAGAATTCCAATAAAGTTGCCCCAGAAGCAAAATTTTTCTTTCACATCTAAAGAAATAATCATTAGAGTGTGGTTTCTAAATGGAAATGTCTTTTCTTTCCTAGATGACATTACAACTGGCTTGTATCACTACTGAACAGTACCTTCATCTATAATATAAGCGTAATCTTCCCCATTACTCCCTGAGTATTACAGCTTTGCTCATTTCTGTATGCAGCAGCATTCATTATCTTCTTCTTTTATGCCTTATCCAATTTCCCAATTGATCCTAATAGCTGTAAAATTTGTCCTCACAATTTGGTCCTGATATAATTAAAATGTATAAAACTTTTAGATATACAGTTTCATTTTATGGCTAAATTGGGTCCATTCTGGGTTTTTTTATGCCCAGAGTTAACATATATATTTAAAGCTCTATTTTCTTGTTTCTTGGTGTGGTGCATCTCAGATTTTGAATTGTTATGAGTAACAGATGTACCTTGCTTTTTTAAACTGAGTCGAACTGGAATTCTTGAAAACATGTTTATCTTTGGGGTTCACTTGTGTTTTGTGTGAAGAAAAGAGTAAATATCTTCAAAACCACGATAGGCTGTGAGAAAAGCATTCAGTTCTAATACGCTTCTGCACAACAAGTGATACGCTTTTGCACAACAGTTTAGAAGAGACAGGGTACCTTTTTCACTACCCCCTGCAGGACTGAGAGGTCCGCAACTCACATCTGAAAAGAGCAAAATAACACTCCTTTGTATTGTGTTAAAGAATTAATAACGAATTATTATAATATTAAAGAATACTAAACTATACTATATTAAAGAATACAGAAAGGATACTTACAAAATGCTAAAAAGATAATAATGAAAACTTGTGACTCTACCCAGAGTCCCAACACAGCTTGGCCCTGATTGGCCAATGAGTGAAAACACTCACACCACAAACCAATGAAACAATATCACCTGTTGGATAAACAATCTCCAAACACATTCCACATGAGCCAAACAGAGGAGAAGCAAATGAGATAATTATTGTTTTCCTTTTCCTCTGAGGCTTCTCAGCTTCCCAGGATAAAAATCCTGGGTGAAGGGATTTTTCAGAAAATGTGAATGTGACACCTTTGTTTATTTGTCTGGGAGAGGAGGGAGCCGAGTGTGGCAGCTATAGTTGCATAGTTGTTCTGGGGCACAAGAGCAGGGCTGGCTTTGGTTGCTGCAAGGGCAAGAGTTTGCTTCCAAATGTTTGGTTACCTTGATGTGACATCTTGGAGACAGACTTTCTTCCTCATGATCATTCCTGGGTCAATGCCACCATTGTCTTTGTGCCAGGCCAGCAAGGAAAACAAGATTAAGGCTTTCCAGAGAAGGAAATCAAAGCATTTACAAACATCCTTTGCTGGGTGACTATAAAAACAACTGGATGGAAGGGAAACTAAATTTTAGGCAAATCAATTATTCAGGGAAATCCTAAGTTTTCGTCAGGAAAATGTCACTGATAAACTTGAGAGGATAAAGTTAACTATGCCTTGTGCTTCCAGATGAGAAAGCCATCTGTCTGCATCCACAGGGCCTCCAGTGAGGAATACAAAGGGTGCCCACTTCAGGAAAGATGAAACCTCTTCCTACACTTTGTGCATTTTAAAAGTGGTGCTGCAATTTAAAAGTACATTTTAAAAGAATTATAATCCAGTGATTTTTGGGCAGAACTGCAGGGCATCTCTGTCAGATGTCAGGAGCTCTTTATTAGGAACCAGCAGCTCTTTATTAGGGCTCTTTACCTTGGCTCCTGTTCCACCCTTGCTTGACGGCCACTTGGGGAAAGGCATAACCCTCCAAGGGTAGGTATGGTCCTTTCCAGCAGCAGAGAAAAGATCAGAGAACTTCAGTCAGGCAAAATGGTGGCCTGAAAATATACCAACCCACAGGCCCAGACAAAACCAGACCTTGTTTACTACATAATTACCTTTCATTTTCCTGCTCCTCAGAACTCTCTTGTGTGTTATCAGCTCTAACAATTCCACACTAGCCATGCTCAGGCTTGTTTGAATAATGGCTTCTATTCTACTCAAATTCCCTATCTGCAGATAAAGCTAAGAAACTCAGTTCAGCTATGTAGGAGGCAGGGAGAGAAAGGGAAATAAAGCAGCAGAACTCATCCAGCCTTAGAAAATCTTGGCTATCTCAGTTTTAGTGACTTGTAACTGAGAGAACCCTAAAGAGATTATTTTAAAAAATTATATTTTCAAGGCCACTTTATTTTTCAGGGAGCCTGAGACCTGACATCTGAACAATAGCAATGAACCAGTGCCCCCAGGCACACACTGGTGTTTAAAATTGCATCTGTGTGTCTAACTATTTACTTCAGATTTCCCAATCTGTTGTGGCAGGAAACTGGAAGAGGTGTGGGGCATAGGTGTGTGGCAAAGGCCCCGATTAGAAATAGATGGTGACAGGCAGAAAGCTTAAAGCAGAGTGGAATACATTCTTTCCTGAAACCACCATGTAATTACTTATTTCTGCTGACATTGAGAATTTTCTGTAATGAAGATATCAAGTACCTGAGGAAAAAATGGTCAGCTTTAAGTCTACAGTAAATGACCAATATCTTTTGCCAAGGGAAATAATTTCTTATTTTAAAATGTAGCCTTTAGCATGTCCCTAGTTTTTCCTCCACTTCATCATAATGTGTATGCTTACTCTTGCCATTGTCCAGTCCTCTAATGTAGTGTCAGATCCTACCCCAAATATTGATGTTTCTGCCATCTCATATTTCTTATAAGACACCAAAATGATATTACTGTCAAGGGGAAATATAGCTTAGTGTCTGGCAAGTATCTGTTGGAGGAACATACAATGCAGGTATGTGTATATATTCCCACTTGCAGAGCTTCATCCAAAGCTGGCAAAGATGGGAGGGAGAGGAGGACATTGGTGTTGTCTGTGTTGCTGTGTGTGCTCTGTCTGCCTGTGTCAATCTGAGTGTGTGTGTGTCTGTGTGTGTGTGTGTGTGTGTTGCACACCTGCACCAGAGTGCTTGCTCCTACTGGATCAGTCTTGCCACTGGCTGGACCTCAGCTATGGACCTGCAGCAACCTCACCTCTGTTAGAAGACTGTCAGATTCAGCCCTGCTTGCCTCAACTAACTCTTTTTATGCTTACAAATTGCAAACATTTGAATGAAAACTTTCACATATTACTGAATCAACTGAGAACATTATTAACAATATAAATATTTGCATGAAAAGATCTTTGTGCTTGTGTTTAATGAAGTACGATCAAAATCAATATTATTTTTACACAGTCACTTTATATTTTAAAACATAGTCATGGAGAAGAGGCTCACAAAGCAGTGAAGCAGAGTCAGTGATCCAAATTGGTAAGAGGCAGAATTTGAGTTTAAAAGAGCAATCAAGTGTGACTGAGCATGTGGTTGGATATTTAAGAAAGCAAACAGACTCTTCATAACATTGTGGATTTTATATAATTAATATAAAAAGATTCCTGACACTATGAGGATCATTGGACAAGAATTAGTTCCTACAACAGATCAGCCAAAAAAAGATATATTAAATACTCTGCTGGGGCTCATCAGAGTAAATATAAAAAATAATACAGTGTGAGCTCTAGAACACTTTGTGTGGCATTATGGTAATGCCTTAAAACACTCCCTCTGTGGTATTTTGGTACTTTATCTTTTGAGGAAAAAAAAATTACAAATTTAAAAATAAAAAAATTACAAAAAAAAATTACATAATTGCTTTTTTTAATATGACCATTAATTTTCTTCATTCCACTTTCTCACCAGATATCTGTGAGATAATGGAGGTCACATCCTCATCTTGTGGAAAATGATGCCACTTCACTATTGTCTGTGCAAGTGTGACAGAGTCTCTGTGTACTCTCAGCTCCATTCTGCACCCAGATGAACTTGCTTCTTCCTAAAAGATTTCTTCATACTTGGTGTGGTTTCTAATCAGTTGGTCTAGAGTAGAAGAGGGACTGACACAGTTTTATCTTGATCCTATTACAAATTTTTCCATACTATTTGCTCACATACTTACAGTTCAAACACCCACTGATGGGTGACAGCCTTCCCTCTGTCACTTTAGCTAAATCCTTTCTACCTTCAAGTGCTTCTGTTTTTCTTACTGTGACTTCCACTGTTTCCAGCAGCTGCTTGACTAATGCATTTTTGTCCAACATACTTATTTGGACATAAACAGCGCTTCTCTTCTTTTCAAGACAAATATTATCAGGTGAGCTGCTTCTCTGGGGGGGAAATCCTCCAAGAGCTTTAATGCTCTCCTTCACCACCTACTGTGCAGGCATTGCCCACATGTCAAGCAATGCCCCCTTTCATGTCTTCACTCGTGTGTCTCTTCCCAAGTGCTTCGAGTGTCTCGACTGTACCGCTCCCCTCACTGCTTCCTGCAGGCTCCAGCACTGACCTGTGTGCCTTCCTCCCACCGGTCTCCCTCTGCAGTGTTCTACATTCTTTGTCATCCTGTCTGCCTATCTTCAGGGTCCATCCCTCTGCTCAGAATATGCTACTGGCTTAATTCCAGAGCTCCATGGGTGCTGAACCCATGGGATTATGCCCCTCACAATTTAGGAGCGCTTTTACCTTTTTTTCTTGCTGTTTCTCCCCATAACAGCAAGACTGTAATTCTCCTTCTGACAGCAAAATTAGTGTCTTCCTAGGATTTCATTTATTTCACAATTTGCCTAGTAATGAATTGTAAGTAACACACATCCTCTGCAAACATTGCTGTGTTTCTCAAACTGTGTTGTTGCAGGTTCATAGTTTGCCTGTTCTTCCAGAGTTAACTGAAAGCTGTCATGTCCTTTAGTGCTGGCCATTTTCAGGAATAAGGACACTGAATTTTTTCCACTCCACTGGCAGCCACAACTTGCAGATACAGTATGAAGCTCTGATTAAACCACATTTCTGCAGTTTAAGCACTGCTGATTGTTTCAGTTGTTCCATCTTTTTGACCAAGCTATTTCCATAGTTTGCTTTATGGCTAGTACCAGGTGTAATTCAGTAACCATTAGGAAAGGAGGGCTGACAGAGTTCAGCCTCATTAGGTGCCTGGAGCAGTGGCAGTCCCTGGCAGGCCTGCCCGTGCCAGCTGCAGGAGCCCAGGGAGCCCCACACTGCTCCTTCCACAGTGCCAGCACAGCAGCTCATGCAGACACACAATTACCTGAACTGGGGAACAGACCTAGTTGAGAAGCAACCTTGCCAGGGAAAATAGTTAATTTCCAGCTGAATTAGTACCCTGCACTTGTTTGGTTTTTTTTTTGTTGTTGTTTTTTGTTTGTTTGTTTGTTTGTTTGTTTGTTTGTTTTTGGGGTTTTTTTGGATTTTGTTGGGGGTTTTTTGCCTCCATAGCCCTCCAACATCTGTGCTAGCAAAGTGCCAGTACAGCAAAGTGATGAGGAACCATGGGAGAAACCTGCTTTAAAAAGGATTTCCTCCAAAGAAATTCTCATAGGACTGCAACCTGAGGGCTGGATTCTGCCTGGCCTGAGCCACAATAAAGAGCTAGAGACAGCTGCCATTGTACTGCTTTCTACTACGGCCACAGTGGGTGCTCTAATGGACCGTGACTTAAATATTGCCTTGAATCTGAGAGGGAGGCAGAACTGCGGGCATCCACTGGAGCACTCCTGCCAAGATTTTTGCGGCTGCAGTTAAGCTTGCCAGCAGATCCTTAGGACCACACAATTTAAAGGTCTTGTTCCCAGCATGGGGCATATAGCTCTTACCTAGTGTCTTGGAAACCTTAGGGAAATTGTTTTGGTAAATTCGCCTATTTCATGGGACTTCTATATGGAACAGCATGACCAGAGTTTGTATTCATTGTGAAAGGCTAGGTGCAGTATTTTACAAATAGGTATTCGAACACAAAGCTATTTCATGTTTTTATCTGTGAATACGGTGTATTTTAACTTTCAGAAACTTTAACTGAGAAAGGTACAGTTGTTGAAAAAGAAATTAATCACTCTGGCTGAACTTTAACACCCATTCAACATCTAATTAGTTGAATTAGAGCCACTTTGCAAGAGAGTCAATCAATTCTCTAGCTTTAGCTGCCCCAATGGTTCTGAAATTTGATGATGTTATCATTACTTCAGAGGAGACACTCAGTTAGCATTTTAATAAGTACATTTTTCCCTGGCACTTTACCTCTGTACCAGGAACTATAATAAGTTTAAATATTATCAGCAAAATGCAGACTCTCCTAGGCCAGAACTGTGTCCACAGAAAACTTTCCTGGTAGAAAAATTCTTATTACTTTCACATGGATCAAGAGAATTATCATCAACTGAATATCACGATGTGAAGACTGAGAAGGTAATTAAGAGGACAGACTCTGAACTGCAGTAATACCTTTGCAGGGAAAGTTCAAAATGAATTATGAAAATTGTCTATTCACATACGAATACATGGTGAGATGAAAGTGCCCCCAGAAGTTTTAAGCTAGCCTTTAAATACAAACCAGATGAATACTATGCTACCAACCTCCTCCAAGTCAAGCAAATATATTTGATGTTTCACAGGAGCACTGTCAAGTGAAAGCTGAAGATTTTGGTTGAAATTTAAAGCATACCAGATAAAAGGATATCTATACATATGGAAAGTCTGGATTGGCCCAAATTCTTGACTATTCACACTATTTCTTTTAGGAATAGAAAAAGGGGCTCTTGTAGCTGTAAAATTTCTTGGTCTGACTTCTAGTCTTTTTGCTTTGCTGAAAAAGTTATGTGGGCTACTGAACCCTTCCTTCTGCTTTAGGGCATTAAGAAAATGTTCAGGAGGTAACATCCTTCAAGTAGCTGTATGAGTTTGTGTTTGAAGAATAGCTCACAAGGCAGGCCAGTTCTAGTAGGAACCCAGACAAAGGGTAATGTCTCTCTCATCTCTGGGGCTCTGGATTAGCAGTTTGGCTTCCCAAGGAGGGGAAGATGTGTCTCCTAAGGTAGCTTGTGGAAAAGCAGTAGGGTGGGTGGAGGGAATGGTAACTCCGCCTCCCAGAACCTGTCCAGTCCTTCTTAGGTATATCAGTGGCCTGCCAGCTTGAGTTCACTTCGTGTTTTTCTCTTTAAAAATATTACCCTGTCTTTTTGTGCTTTCTGGACTATATAATCCTGCATAGATGGCATGAACCAAAATCTCTTGATACCTTCTCCACAATATTTTTAAACCTTCCTAGCTCACAGCCACCATGGACAAATTTACTTTTAAAAAGGAAAGTTTCATGAAAACAGAATGAATAAAACAAAGGTTTAGAATAAAATTTTTACATGTACCATGAGCCAACTATGATGTCAGCTTTCATTCCTGTTGTAGAAACCTAGCTGTTGTGCCAGACCAACTTCATTTGTTGAGTGCTACAGTGCTCCACCTTCTTTTTTGTGCTTAGTTTCAATTCTTTAATTATGTGATAGCTTTGCATAAATGATCCCACCACATTTGTTGCAAACATATCCTCTCTCTGGAGTTGATTTTCCAGATAGATCTCACTAAAACACTGAGCTCTTGGAGAACAAAAACAAGCCAGCATTTCTGAAACATGGTAAATTATCAGAGATCACTAACTCTTTTACCTCCACAACATCCCCATATGCTTTAACAGTTGCTGTTTTTAAATGTTTAGGTAGATGTAACAAGAGAAGGGTGAGGATAAATGAGGGAAATGGAAATGTGCTGAGCCACCTCTGAAACATCACAGTGGCACCAGTTTTGATCTCAGCCATTGCCTGCTAAGGAACAAATCTGGGCTCGTGTTGATGCGCAGATATCAACAGTTGCTGTCAGCAGAATTGCTGCAGGATTCCTTCTCTGGGTTACAAAACCAGGAACCTCAAGAGAATGAAATACAGTGGAAAATGAGCTCAAAGATTCACATGGAAATTTGCTAAAAGATTTGAGTGAGAGGAAAAAGAAAAATTAGGTCATGCAGCCAGCAGGGAGAACAAAGGGGCCAAAGAAGGACAGAGATGGTAGCTTTTATCACTCTTCAGAAAATAATGGCATTCTAGTATTCTCAGAATTACCACATCATTAGCATTTACCTGCTTAATTAAGGTACTAACTTATTTATATTTTTGCTTATGGATCTTGGAAGAGCTACTATTTCCTCAGATGTAAGGACCAAATATAAGGACTAAATCTTATACAGAGCCCATTGCCACTTCCATTCATGGAAATTACGGACCATGCCTTTGATATAGTTAGCCTTATAATATCCCTATGCTTGAGACATGAAAGCACTATTTCTCTTTTCATTTTTTAAGTACAACATAGCAAAATTTCCTGTTGAGTTTTCAGGTGGTTTAGGTCTACAACTAGTGATTTAGGCCTGCAATGATGCCAGCAACCTCTTCCAGAGCAGATGTTTGAACCCAGGACCCTGAATTTTTAAGTAACTCCCCTAACTGCTGAGCCATGATGGATTTTTATACTGCTAATGCAAAAGCTCACAAATCCCAGTAAGGTATGACATGGTTGGTTTTTAACATTCCTTGTGCTGATCAGCCGCACTCACCTCTTCTTTCTATGTCTCCTCTCAGTACCACAATATACCAGATATTTCTTATCAAATAAGCCAGCCCTCTGAGAATCCCAAGAGACAAACATTAAGAAAAGGAGATGAGGCCATGAAAAAGAGAGACATCTCTCACTACACAATCAGCTCTTCAGTCAGAGCTCCATGCAAAACTGTGCATTTAGATCTAATCCTCTGCATGGACCTTTTGCTTCCTCTCCCTGGAAATGCTCTGGTATAAGGACAGTGACCCTGCACATGCAAAAGTCCTGGCTTATATGGATTGAAACCTCTTGCTAAAAATGATCTCTGGAGACGAACAAGGACAACAAGCCATAGACATGGTTCAGCAGAAAATCTAATTCTCCATGTTAAGCATCTTTAAGAATTGTGCCTCACTCAGCTTAATGGATTTGTCCTTCACATTCATGGATGCAGGTTTTTAAAAGAAAAATGGAAATGAATTAAAAAAGAATATGCAGGGTTCTGGAACAGCTAATCTGTTTTCTCTCTCAGTTTATGTATGAGACTTAGAAGAAAACATGACTTGACATGAGTTAATTTCCTTTCCATTCTCTTCCTGTTTAAGATTGCAAAATAGTGAATTATAGAGCAGCATATCCATAGCAGATAAAAAAATTTCATGCAGAGAATAATAAGTATGCTGAATAGTTTACTATTTTAAAAGATTTAGATATAACCCTGGAGGTAATATTTGTACTTGAAGGTATGAGCAAAAGCAATTAAGGTAACTCCTTTTTTACATTCCAGCCCTTTAGGATATTTATATGCCATGGCAACCAAGGAGAAGTCAATGGACCAGATCTAAAGTTTGTGAAAATCAATGGGGAAGTTAATAGGACCAACTCACTTAAAACTTGCTGGACACCTGACTCAGGATCTGCAATAAAAGTGCCATATTTCCTTTCCTTTGTTTATTTGCAAGCATTTTAGCTTTGCTTTCTGCAGTTGTCCTGTCATCCTTAGCTGGTCCCGTTCTGTCTCCTTCTGGGAGGGGATGCTGGGGAGTGTGGCCCAGGGGCTTGTTGAATGCAGCCCACTCCAAAGCTGAGGCTGGCAGATGCAGCATAGTGCCCTAGGGAGGAGCATGCACCCTCCAGGACAGGCTATATTATTTGCATGATCTTTAAATGCAGTTTTCCCAAGAGAGAGGTGCGGCCTGAGCCTCCCTGAAAGTAGATGGATTGCTCAGTTCCCTGTCTCCAGCCAGGCTGCAGAATGGGAACTTGCTCAGCTTTTGTTTCTTTTTTTTTTTTTTTTTTTTAATATGGCATTTTAAGCTGCCTGGATAGGCTGAAAAACCTCATTCTGCAGACATTCCCCAGATCACCCCCTCTCCATACCCCAAATAGCAGATAATTGCACTTTTCTCTTGTTTAAAACTGTTTCAGATCCCTCTAGCAGGCACTTGACACCCTCCTTAAGATCTCAAAGAGCTTGTAGCCCCCTCCCAAACTTTGCAACTGCTTGCCTATGTAAGCACAGGTCTGAATGGACTTCATTCTGTAATGTGCAAGCCCAGACATGCCTAGACCAATACATTGCAACAGAGTCTGCAGAGAAAAAGGAAACTTCATTTCATCAGTGTGACTTTTGGACACTCACAGACACCAGAAATTAGTGTTATAAACTTGTCAGCAGGTGATGTGTGGCTGCAGAATTATCCCAGCATTACCCCTTGTGTCCTTTGTATGAAACATTAAAGAAGAATGGAAGTTAACTATGCATGAGATGCACTAAAACTATATGCTTAAATAACACCCATCCACTCATTTTTCCTATTACATTTCAGGTCACTATTTTCTTCCTGAGTATTTTATTTAAATGCTTGCACTGCAAGTCTTCTGAGCAGCTTTTTAAATGCTTGTAACTGGACCAAAACATGGAAAGGGCAGCTATTTTAAGATTACATGAAAGATCACCATTTCCAAAACATGTCAAGTAGCAGAGAGCATTTCCCTTCTTGGCTTGGTTCAAATTTCCTAGCAGGGGGATTCCATAATGATCTCCCTTCTCATGTCCCCCACAATAAGTCCATGACCTTACACTGTTTTACCCTGGAGTGGCTGAGCCACATGCTCAATTCACTGGAACAAATGGAAAGCTGCTCTTTTTTTAGAGCATACAGGAAGAAATTTAGGTGAGCACATATCAAGGGATGGATGAAATACTTCTGCCCAATTTTTATTGCTTATTGCATTTCCACACAAAATAAACATATAGTTTTATCCACTGAAAAAATCTATTTAATTGAGTAAAGATTAATAATTGTATTGCTTTAGCTGGAATATGCAGCAAAATGTAAACTAATGCAGGTTCCTGGGTTTGAGATATTTTCCCTTTAGAAATATTAAATATGGTTTCTATGTTTTCATGTTTTCTTTCATTAAAAAACTTTTTCTTTCATTAAACTTTCATTAAAATTATTGTCAAGAAGATATCATTATAAAAATAAACAAAAAAAGCAGATCAAACCAGATAGGATATCTTCTCAATTTGAGGAGACGTTTGAAAATATATAGATCTTCAGTGAGAAAATTAACCTTAGAGAAAAAAAAATAAAAGCAGTGAATGCAATTGTATTAATAATCTTTATAATTTTGTGTTGTCAATATCAGGTCCAATATTGTCTGAAATCAGGCACTTCTCTGAAACTTCTCTGAAAATCTGCAGTTTCCAGGTAGGAGGGAAAATGATCTTCAAATTAACATGTATAGTCTCTGCAGCTTATAAGGCTTGGATCTGATGCTTTGTGGCACAAATCTTTTCAGAATTTTCTGTGAATAATTTCCTTCTCAATAGCAGTGCACAACTATACCACAGAACATATTTTCTGTAACTTAATAGGATTTAATGTAAAAATCAGAATTAATCAAAGCTTTAAAGGTCAATTAAAGCTGATGAATGTCTCATATTTCTTTCTAGAGCAAACTTAAACACATAAATTATATTTAGAGTCATGCTGAATGCCCTGGTCCTTTAGGTTGAGCATGAAAGGCAAATTTTCCTTGCCAGGGCAGGATCAAGAGATTTTTAGTGTAAATGAGCATCCATTTTAAAACCTTTCTCAGCTGGACAACCACACATCTCATTGTCAGTCAACAGAATCTGTCAAGAACCTTTCCATAAGGACTGGTAGCCACGCACTAAAGTACAAAACTGATAACAATGGGTAGATCAGTCCTGGACCACTTGTTTGGAGCTATGTGTGGGTCTAGTGTTACTCTGAAAAGGATAAAATATGGTATGGAAAAGTAGGAATGATGGTAGTAGCTTGGTTTTTAGCAGAAGTACTGATCTGGTCTGATCTGAAATTAGTACAGAAAATCCATTTTTCAGTTTTCTGCTTTATTGAAAGTCTTTCAAAAACAAATTTCATCTTACAGCTGGAGGTAAGGGGGAAATTGCTTCTGCAGCTATGCTGCCTTTTGTGCTCAGGGGCAGAATTTTCATATCTCTGTAACACCCATACATCATGGGAGAGGTTTTTACCTGGTATAATTGACAGAAATCTAAAATGTTCCCCTGAGGATGAGCACAGCAGCTCTTTCTCTGCACATTACTGCTTCCTGTGCTATTAGAGATCACTGTAGCCAATGTTATCTGAACGACTTTGATTCAATCTGCACAGTACCAGTATTAATGACAATACACATCGAAACATCCTTATAAACATTTTCCAATGTTTGTCTCCAGAAACAAAATGTTGGTTGGTCTCATATTAATTAGACATTATCCTCAAGAATGTTAGATGGATTAAAACAGCTTTCAACCTTCGTAATGCAACCTATCAAATGCAAACACAAGTTTGCTTCTCTATAAACAAACTGCCATCCTGTTTTATGATGATACCTCCATGTACTGCGGGAACAAATGACAACAACATAAGTTGCATTGCTATCTCCCCACAGCTGTCAGGAGCTCATTTCTGGAGGGATCCAAATGCCAACTGAGCAGATTTGCTGGAAATAGTAGAAAAGCACAACAAAGGAAAAAAGGAATTCACTCGGAGTTTGGCTACTGGGAAGAAAACCCTACTTATCATTAGTACGATTTTTTTCTCCATTTTTATTCTATACAAGAAAGTGTCAAATTTTCCCATAGGAAATTTGACTCCATTTTCCTTAAACAGAGCCTGTTGTCATTTACAAATTAATATAAACTACTATCAGCAGATTCTACCTTTAATTATATAGATTATTAATATTATAGAGCATGCATTCAAATAAAATTATGATTTATGGAAGATGTCAAAAGGCTTTTGCTATATGCACAATTATCAAAGCCAACAGTTTTTTATCAATATTTTCTTACCCTTTGTGTCTCTCAACATTTAATGGTGGAAAATTTTTCAAAAAACTCTTGGAGGGATGTGTGCTGTGTGTGTGTCTCTGGACATTTTATATATCCACAGGTGTTAGGAGAGGTTTATTTGGGAAGGACTGCAGATTGGGGTATTTGAATAGAAGTTAAGATATCTGAAGCAAATTGTGGAGGTTTTGTAGTTTGGAAACAAAAGCTCAAGAAGCTACAATAACTGCCCACAAAAATGAAAATAGGACTGTAAGTAGAAATATATGTATTAAAAAATTAATTATTTTTTATCTTTTACAATTCTGGGGCATAGCAGCTTCATTCTGCTATGAGTTTTATATCACAAAAATTCTGTTCTAAGCCATAGTCCTGTAAGTAATAGGGCAAGTTGCTGTTTGGTGATGCAATACTGAATAGTTCTGTATTGTTCTATCAGAAACTGACAAGCAGATTTTTAAACCTGAGTTCTGAAAATAAAGCCAAATGTCTTTGACATGCCTCTAGATATCATTGTATTTTGTCGAAGTCATCAGTCTGAATTCGCCCTCAGAATAAGTCAGCTCAACTCAGCAGCACTGTAAGAGAATGAGTCTAGATCAATGGAGTTGAGGTCAGGATAATGTTTAGCTCTTGTTGTATGTGGTACAGCATAAAGCTGCAATTTTTCAAATATGTTTTATTCCTAATTTGCAAGTACCTTTACTGTTTTAGAAGTGGGTGCTTATATGCCATAAACCTTTACATTTTTGGACCAATCAAATGAAATTCTGCTTATTTGCTTAAGTTATGCCCCTGTTACTCGGCTGATTAGAAAGAGTTACATCCCAAGATATATTTGACTTAGAAGTTTATATGTAGAGGAAATATTCAAGAAAGTGGTGATACAAAAAAGGAGATGCTGAATTTTTCTAATTTAGTTGGTTGCAAAATAACCTCGGGATTCCCCCTGAACAGCAGATCTGCAGGCTTCTCATTGGTGTATCTCCACTGGTGCTTTAGTTCAGAAAGGGTGCACATCTCCCAGAATTCTCACAGCTAACACATTTTAATTTGAGTAATTTCAGAGGGCAGACCTGGATTCCAGCTGGGTGAGCTAAGCCAGAAAACCTGTTCTGGGAGAGCACCTCAGTAGCACCAACCAGGAATGAGCTTCGGTCCAGGAGCTCAAAATATAATGTGCACATTAACATAATGTGCAAATTCCAAGTCTTTGTAGTGTGGATATCATGAGAATAGCTTCTGATCACATTAATAATGTAATAAAACTAACTATCTAGGCAAGGAAAACACCATACCAAATATTTGATGATTTTTTTATATTTCCATGTGCAACAATACTTTGAAGAATAGTTTCCTGAGGTTCATCATCCCTAGCAATATCAGTAGAGAGAGAGCATGAAGAATTTTTTTGATGTATGCCAACAGAATAATGAAAAACTTCTCATAATGCAGTGCAGGTATGAGATATTGTCCGATTTCAGGGCTGGAAATTTCCAGCTTCAGAAGATGAAACACGTTTTTTGCATTTGCCAGATTGCCCCAACACCCATGGGAAACACAGGTTCTGTCTGTCAAAGGAAGCATTCCAATGGCAGTACAGCCTGCCGTGAGCGCAGCTGGCAGAAATTGTCCTTTTCAGTAGAGTCAGGCCTAAGCAACGTGGAACAGTGCTCCTGCGCTACTGCCCTGGACAACAACCTCAGCTCTTCCTTCAAAACTCCTGTGGCAGTGTGAATTGTTTCCCTGGAGTTTTCCATATGACCCCCATGACCAATCTCTCATTCCCGCTAGTGGACATCGAGTACCACTCAGGCTTCCTGACCACTCTCAGCAGCACCTCCTCCAGCCTTGGTGGCACCCTCTCACACAGCACATGGACAGGCTGGCCACTCTCCAGGTGACAGAGGCTACACACAGCCCTAAACCACAGTGGAGGCTGCTGCAACAGAAGAACAACCAGTTGTGCCAGGTGAATGATGACAGGAATGTTTTCCTCAAGCGTCTTTGTGACTAAGGTGCCTCTGCTGCTGAAAAGTTACCAGAGCTTAGATAGCTAAGAGGCATCATTTTGAAACAGATCATTGTGCTAGCTGTCTTGAAGTGGAATTGCAGGAATTGGATGGACTCTAGTACCCAGAAGTATTCATACCCAGGACCTTGTTTTAAGCTAGAAAGAAACTCTGCTACTAAAATTCTGGTTGAATTTGCCCCTGTCTCTCACTAATGCTCAGCTAACACATGAAATTTACAAAGCAGTTGCAGTATTTTGAATAAGCAATTCAATGAGAGTAAGAAATTATTGCAAAATACAGCTGCTGCTTTTTCTTTCCAGAGATAGAGTATGCTAATGTGTTTAATCTCAAAGTCTGACAAGGAAATGGGGAAGGAAGAGGATGTAGTAGCCTGTTGAAATGTAAATTTTAATAATGAATGCTCTTTCAGTGAAGCAAACCCAATAGAAATTTTCACTCATTTTTTCAAATAATTAAAAATACTGTGTTTCTACAGCCTGATTGCTAACTTTTCTTAAATGATTCCTTAACACTTCATTAAGAATATTCTATTGTTTAACACTTCATTGTATGCAATGGGCTTCAGCCATCACTCTGTATTTCTTTCCACAAGCCAACTTAACTTTTGGGCCCAAAGCACAGATTTCAGGGGCTGTTTGAGAAGATACCACCTAATCCTAACCTGTTTTTAAAATGAGAACAAATAGGTTTTAGAAATTCTGTATCAGCTCTATAAATAAAGAACATATTCACAGAATACAGCTAACACAAAGACAAAGTAGTAGACTCAATGTCTGAAATAATATAAAGTAATTTTAAGCAAAGCCAGTTAGTAAATCTTATTCCTTATGAAGGTCTCTGTGCTGTTCTTTTCTTAAAGATTTTTAAACAAGCGACTCCAACTTAACACATTTCTGACTTAAATAATGATATAGACAAGTATTCCCTGAGTCCTTTCTAACAAACTGTTTATTAAACTTAATTTTGTGCATTATGTAGTGCATCTCACTTGTTATTAGGGAAATTCCAGAGGAATGGTGAGGAATGGCATGAAGTAGAAGTTCATGATGAGAATTCTCTATCTTAATTTGAGCTATCTAGAATCTAGTGGCATATCCTACATAAAGGAATGAAGCAGAAAAGTGAGATTCAGAGATTCATTGAACTTGTGCTGTAGTTATTTCAACCCTGATATTCTGGTATTTCAGGCTCAAAATTGTTCTTTACTTCATTTTATTCCAAAATTATGATTATGTAATAATAAAATAAAATTCAACATTCTGTGACAAGAATTAAAAGTGAGATAAGTACTGATTAAATTTTTTTTAAGCCATTTAAGGATAAAATTATCAAGAAATCCAGGCCAAGTGTTTTTATTTTTTCAAAGTTGAATGGTCTTTCACCATGTGAATAAATTCACTGACTCCATAATTTGCAGCAATATATCAAATGTCTCCTCATGCACACACTGTAGACTCTTCAACCTCACAAAACAATGCATTTAGTAAATGAAAGGATCTCTGATGGCTATAAACGAAAGGATCTCTGACTTTGACAGTTTGAGAAGAGAACACCCCTTCTAGTCCTCTAGGTGAGTTGACATTTTCATCTGCCCTCAAACTGCAAGAAAAATATTCTCCAAATCATGTGCCTGTGCAAACGCTGTCATTTACTTGATAAGACAGCAGTTAAACAGGTTTTTGTAGAGTTCTAACCCCATAAATTGATCAACCTTCATGCAGGGTTGTAAACCTATCGCCTGGTATACTGTCACCTACCATTAATAAAAGTTTTGTTTTCTGATCAAGGAGAATTAGCACTGGATTTCTGTTACCTGAAGAAAAATAGAATTCCACAGAAAACTGTTATTTTTTGATTCCAGGTTTTGCTACTGATAACGTCTCAATTGCCATTATACTGACAAAAGTTGATGCAAGTACACAATTACAAGGAGTTTGGAAATTTTAGTAGTGAGGTTTAGAAGTAAAAGTATCACTGTTTCAGGAGCTTCTAAAATAGTTTAGCTGTTATAAAATATTGACCTTATTTTTGCAGTTCCTTGTCAAATTCAGGGATATATTGGTTTAATATAGCTTTGTCAATTCAATTCTCTCTCTAGTAGGATGTAAAAAAGTATTTTTATTTAATTTGGATAGATGTTGAGCCATAACATCAAGTAATGTTTATTTGCTACATTAGCTGAAATGTTTTGCTCAAGAGTATCTTGGCATAGCAACCTCAAGAAAGTCAAATCTCCATGGCAGAAGGAGACAATTTTTTAGGTTTATCATGAATCAGTTTATCACTGATTTTCAGAGAGTTATAACCATGTGCAAAAGTTAAAACCATAAACCAGTTAAAGACAGGTCTTAAAACCTTAATTTGATGATCCTTAACATAAACAAAAGAGAAATATTATTTCTAATACAAGTTAACAATACTTACCTATCTGGGAATCTTATTTCATTGATTTTTTTGAAACAGTTTTAATGCACCAAAAGAAAAAGAAATAAGAAAATTCTGACTGTAAACAATGTGTGTATGTACTTATAAAATCCCTTCCTTTAAGGTTTTTCACCTTTTTCCACCTGTCTGCCTGTTCATAAGTCTTTGTCTGTGGGAATTTCACAGAGAATCAAATGCCCTTTCTCAGACACTTGGAAGAAGTCTCATATGCTTGCTTTGGGAAACAATGAGAGAAAAAAATCACATAATAAAACCAGAGGATAAATAGAGCCTTTCTGAATATAGGTAATCACTACCAACAAAATGAGGCCTCTACACCTAATTTTTTCTCTCTCCACCTGATCTGTACTGCAAGTAGATTTCAGAGCATTTGTCCCTGGTAGGATGATGCCACAAGGCAGCAACCACTGCCAAAGGCACGCAGCATAAGGGTCATTGAGTATTTAAAAATAGTACATGGGACACTCAGGTCCAGAAGACAAAGGGTTCAGATGGGTCTGGTTTCTGGATAGGTGGGCCAGAGGAAAAAGCAGAAGCTGTCAAAGGGTCTGAGAGGGGTGGAGGATGCCAGCTGTTGTACAGTAGATGACAACTTTGGATGCCTAAGTGACAAATGGATATAGTCTTTAATTCTGCCATGATCTCAAGAGCAGAGGATGCTTTACTAAACCACAGTGGTTACAGGGCAAATTCTGCAAATGAAGTGACAACAGGTTTTGTTTTGGCCATGAGAGATATTGCATCTCCCATTCTCTGAGAAGGATTGCCACTGCTTATGATATGAACTCCTGACATCTACAGGAAATCTCATAACTCAGTTTCTTGACAAAAATGACCTTATTCTTGCAGTTGAACCAAAAGAAGTAAACAAACATGAAAACTGTTTTTACTTGAGACATCTCATCCCTTATGTTGTCTGAAATGGTAAAAATTAGAAAGTACCCAGCATGTAATAACGAAGATTGGCTTAGAAGGGTACTGAAATGAGGAGAATTAAGATGCGTATCCTTGGTGCTCTCTGAGCAGCTTTGCTCTGGGATTCTGCTGATGTGTTTTTCTTGACTGAACTTTGAGTGTTGCCTTAGTGGGCAAGCATGTGCTCTGCTTCATTTCAGGCACAAAATAATACATTTAAAGGTTTTATCCCTGAGATGTTCCCTTACTTTATCAAAATGACACTGTGGTTTTACTGCAACCCATTTTTACAAAGGTAAAACAGCCTCTTGATCTCTCATCTTTGTCTTCATGTTGGCTGCTTTTATTAGTATTGGGTTTTTGCCTTGGAATCAAGGAAAATAAAACAGCAATTGACATTGGAGAATGACCTTTGAGCTAGCTACATCCTACAGCAGCAAAACAATGTAACTGTGTGCCTCTTAAACGTCCTGAGAATCCTTTATTGCCATTATTGTCTGGTGCACTTCCCATGTCATTTACTATTTGATTTTTTATATTCATAAGATTAATTTGTTTGAGTTAGTTATTGCAGAAGCCCCAGACTTTAAATGCAATGTTTTCCAGATCACCTGCTCTGTGACCATTTATGCTTGTTCTCCATGAAGACTTCGAAATTACTTCTGTTTCCATTAATTTCATCTCACATCCTTCTGCTACAGTTCATTGTTTCTACTAAACAATGTGTTTCTAACATATTTCCTTTTAGCATTGCTGTAAGACATGTCAAGAAAGTTCTTTGTTACATTTGACTCCTTGGCTCCTATTCCATTTTGCCTTTCAACAGTGCTTGTGTCCTGAAAATAAAAGAAAGTCTTTCCCATTGGTACCACATAAACCTTTTCCCTGTTGCCTCCAAGGTGTGAAGTGTGTCTTCTCATTCCATTTTCTTTTCTTTTACTCTCTGCACATTCAGAGTCTTGCTCTTCCCATCACTATATCTGCATTTCACAAGTTCTGGGGGAAAAAAGCTTTAAAGCATATCCTTAATATACAAGTATAAACATTTGTATATGTCTTAAATAAAAACGAGACTGCTTTATAGTGGAACAGCTTTCAGAAAAATTTAGCGTCTCGAAGGTCTTGTCCTATTGTTTTTAATGTGTTCAAGAGTTTTGTAAGGGACTAGTAGGACCTTCAAATTAGAGCATGTTGCCTGGTGTAAGAAAAGACCCAAAGCCACCAGTGCCCAAGAAAATCCATACACCGTCCATACCAGAGAGAGTCTGCCCAGACTGCCAGAGTCTGTCTGGAAACCCCAATACTCAATGAAGCAGACAACATGGGAGATCCTCTGAGTTTCAGAGGGGACATCCCATTAACCATGCTCCAACATCCTGCTATCTGAAAGACCCTAGGCTGCCCATTTCAGTAAATTGCCTAGTTTTCCAACTCATTTTTCCAATCTTTTTTCAAAACAATTAGAGTTCAGGATTCTTGTGGGACAGTTTCATGGTGACTGCCCTGGGTATCTCACAATTTAAATGGCAATTTCGCACAGAGTGACAGCCAGGGTAAGATCTCCAGCTTTTTCCCCTGCCTGGCTCTCACATGGGTTTTTCTCTTCCAGCCTGCTGGCCCAGCAGGTGCTACTGCTGCCAAGCACTGGCCTTGCCAGAGACTGGCCAAATGTAAGGAAGGCACATGCCAGACAGACATGCATGGTCTGTCCCACTCTCATTGGGATGTATGGCTCCTGCTGTATCAATAAAAACTGATTTATACAATTGCAGATGGTTCTGCTCAGTAATCATCCAGTCAACCACAGAGAGAATGGGAGAAACTCATCAAAAGTAATTGAGCTTTTGCTCTTAAGCCTCTCACATCCATCTGCAAGTCCTACTCTCTATCTTTCCAAAGAAACTGCTGAGCACATAAAGACTGCTAATGCTGTGCTAATACGGGCATATAACTGAGGTCCTCCTGATAAGCCTAGTAATGATCAGGCTGTCTGAGGTGTACCAGCTCTCTACTACTTAAATGCTGAATGTATTCTAGGAAACCAGGGAAGCAATTTAACCTCTCATTATAGATGTCCAACTCATTTTAGCAGTAACAGCTGCTTTAGTTTATAAATTAAATTGTTAACTTCTAAATGCCTTTGCAAATTTGTGAGTTTATCAGAAGAACAGGTTTTAAATTTACTTCTGCTTCCTTACACCATAAAGTGTTAGCTGCATGCTAAGATTTCACATGATCTGAAGAGGAAAATAAACTGAGTGAACATTCCCTGCTGGCTCTATCCCAGTTTTGCTCATCTGGATGATTTTGACAAGCTAGAGACTTGTCACAAATATAGTCTAGTTCCCACAAGAACACAGGAAAATAGGTATCTTCCTGGGCTGTTATGGTAAACTGTCACAAAACTCACATTCAACCTGAAGATACTCAAAATTCTGGAGGTAAAATATTTGCCATAGTCCTTTTTACATGCAGTTATCACTAAGGATGCAAGTGAAGAATGTCACCTCTTGAACCATGGATGGACATGTTAGATAAAGGAGCACAGCCACAACACTGCAGCACCTTCTCTCTCTTTCACACCTGGATTTAACAAGACATTAAGATGACTCTAACTTATCACAAAAACCATGTGGGCACTCACAGCTGTTTGGGTCATGCCCATCCATATCTACTCCTTTCCATCCTTCTATCTTTAAAGTCTTTGTAGTCTTTAAAGACTTTAAAGTTTAAATAAGCCATCTGCCTCCTCACCTTATAACTTTGAATAACTTTCCCATTTTTGAGTCTCCCTTTGCTTTATCTCCAGTTGTTCTGATGGCTCTTCCCCAAGCACTGTCCAATACTGTGTTCCTTCTGTGGGGATTGGCCTGAACTCCCTATTGATGTTCCTGTTTGTCATGCTATTAGCACTGGTTGAAGAACTCTACCAAGGCATCAGAAATACCTCTTGATCAGCTTTTGAGTCTCCATGCACATGTATTTCAGTGAAATGTTTATTAAATATTTAATTGGTTTTAACCTGCTTTGATGTTCACTTCACTTGATTTTCCCCAGCATAAACTAAAATCAGGAAAACAAGAGTGAAGAGGACTGAGCAGGGATGTTTCTCATGCCACTGGCTCTTGCTTCTCATTAAAACCCACACAACAACATTGTTGAAGCCTGCAGGTGTGGAGCATGAGACCAATGGTACCAGCATTAAAGTAAAGGAATGCGAGTGAAAACTGCCTGTGTGGCTCCAGGCAGCTCAAGTGAAAGGCTGTAGAGCTGCAAATATTGACCTGCAATATTACACATCCTGAAACACTAAGGCAACTCAAGCACCATACAACTTCATTTTCTGTTTACCTGTTTCACCCCCCATGTGATTTCACAGTCATCTGCCATACCATCCCTGTACCTCTTTTCAGTCAGAGAAGTCTCAGTAGTCCATCTGCATGCAAAGTCTGTCCGGTGTCTGTGACCATCCTCATCATTCTTCTCAATGCTATCTTTGATTCTACTGCAGCCTTCTGAGAACCTTGCATTAGAATTATAGTCAATTTTCAAGACATGCTGTGTGAAAGTATTATAGAGTGGCCTGGTGATGTTTTCTGTTTCATTTTTCCTTAGCTAAATAATTCCTACTATTGAATTTGTTTTTTCACTGAAACAGAGTAATGAAATAACCTCCTTGTTTTTATAACCCCTGAAACTTGTTCACAGTGAGCAGATTAAGCCAAATAGTTGTAATATACTTTTGAATCTTCATGCTTTTAATCTTTTCTAATAAATTATGCTGACTGAAGTTGAATTAACACATGAGCCATGAGCACTCTGAAGGTCAAAAATCTATATGTATGCAGACATGCAAAAAGTATATTCATACAAATTATATTCAAAGAATATTCATACAAATTATTTTGGTAAAGGACATTTTACCTAGGTTGAGAGATATACCCACAGATCTGCAGTCATTTGATGTGTTAGGGCAAAGGACTTGTGATGTTTTCAAATTCCTAACACTCAATTTTCTTTAATAAGGTTCCTAAGACATAGGCTTCTCTACCAAAACACCTGGAAATGTTGTTGTCACATTTCATACAACGAATCTTACATGCAATTCACTTAGATACAATCATGAGAAACATTTTTAAGTGAATATTCATTTACTGAAACATTTTTTTTGTATCACTGAAGAACTAAGTAGAGGAAGTGGAAAGATGTTGCTGTTTGTACATAAAGTGAATACAGTCCATTTGTGACATGTGAGCGCCGTTGGTTCTCTTGGGCTACCATTTCTGATATGGAAACTAGAGAACTATGGAAAAAATTAATCCATACCTCCTTGGATGTGGAGAATCCCAGCATTAGCAACATCAACCCAGTACTAAGGAACTTCACTTACCAAAAGCTATTGGGGACCTGATCCTAACGCCTGGCTCCCAGGCACTTCAGGGATTTGAATCTGCTTCTCAATGCAACGTGAAACTCATTTGCATATAAATTCCCATTGTAGCAAAATGTTTTATGCTTCCCATGCAGCTGAGATGGAGCAAAATGGGTCACTAAGAAGAAAGAAAAATACTTAAATCTTTTGGAGACTTTGGGGTGACCCCTATCACCTCCTCCCTTGTCTCACTCACACCAGTGTCTTGGAGGCCAAAGTGCCCTTAGCCTGAGGGCCTCATGGCAAGCTGCAGCACAACGAGTGGGAATGGAGCACCTTTTGTTTAGCATGCCAGCTGTTTGCCTGCTTAAATATAATCTGCCTAACTAATTACCTGTTTTTCTCAAATTTGAGCTTAAATTTATTTTAAACTTCTTTGCAATGTAAAACCCAGACAGGTAATTCAGTTCCTCAGACTTGTAAAAAACTCATCTCTAATTATATAAAATTAATGCAGGCAGGGCAGAAACCTTAAACCTCTAATTTGTTGAAAAATGCAATTCATTGAATATGTGAATTCAGGCAAACGTAATGAATGGTTTTTTGTCAGTAGAAAAACAGCTGTTCCTCAAGTTGGAATGCTTTGTCTAGACTTATTTTAATAACATGTTTCATCTTTTTTTTTTTTTTTTTTGTTTCCAACTTTTCAGAGCCTGGGTGGGCAAAAACACTTTCTAGAGATGCTATTCTTTTCCAATAACTATGTGAGAGGGGCTCACTGCAATTCTCTGCTTAGATGACTCCCTCAGGTGGCTTATACTAGTTGGAATGAAAATGGCTATGCCTGTTCTTCAGAGACAAAACTGAAAAAAAATCACAAAGTCCTTTGGAAAAAAAAAAGCAAAAATCAGTCAAGTTAATATGCAGTAAATGGGAATTATCCAGAGAATCTCACAGAATATATGAAACAGAACCTCTGTATTCACAATGAAAAAATCCCAGCCTAGTTTAGCTCTTAAAGGAACTGATTGCTGAAAAAAACCACAAAGAACTTGTTGAATTTCCATCCCTGGAGCTATTAAACCCTCAAATGAATGAATTAAGGCCCACTCAACCAGACCCAAGGCTGAAGATAGCTGTGTTGTGAGTCCAGGGCAGGACGAAATGACTGCCCGAGATCCCAAACCCAAAGCAACCACAGCTATTCCATGAACGTGCTTCTCAGAATCGGTCTACACTACTGTAGAAATGAGAAGGAACAATTTGTACAGAAGAAAACTCTCTTCCCTCTCATAGTCAGGTCTTTTAAGATACACTTGGGCAAAGTTACCTTCGTCAGTGAGCACTCTTTCAGGTCAGGATTAAATTGTGCTTGATGTTTTAAATGGCATACCAAGGAAGAACATCAGCTCTGAGACTGGCTCTGACTGAGAAACATCTGTCCTTTTCCTAAGCAAAGCATTGTCCCTCTTCTTCCTTGTCACTGCCAAACAACTTTCTCGTGAACACAGAGAGGAAAACTTCAATAAAAAAAAGAGAGCATTCCAATTTGAAAGTACTGAGGAACCTTCAAAAACCAGAGAAAGGTCCAGAAGACTGAGCAATATGCCTGTTTGCTTGGTCACTTTCAGCATGTGATACAAAGTTAATGGAGATTTCAAGCCTGATTTTTATGAGGATAACCAAGTTTAAATGCAGAAACACTAGCAGGAGAAGAGAAATAAGCAATTAGCCTTGCAGTGGTCATAATGTGTTTTTCACTGATTTGAGTTATGCATATCCATACATATGGATGTGCATCAGAGATGGAGAGTTGGGATGAATGTGTGCATTCCATACAACTTCTTTTACTGGACCATGTTGTTCACCATTAAGGCTGAAATCCCAATTCAACCTCTTCCTGATATTTACACATTAATCTTCAATATACATGACAATATACTGTTTCCTGAGGAATCATGCCTTATTCAAAGCACCACATGCCACCCTCTCCTAGGAAATATTTGCTGCCTTTTATGAAGTGCTGTAAAATGAATGTATATAGTACAAAATGTAAAGTATAAAAATATAAAATCATGTTGGGAAAGATAACTGACCCAACAGCTTTGCAGTCCAGTACTTAACATAGTCATAAACAAGCAATTAATTCACAGATGCTATGACTGTACACATGTGAAAAACTGTCCCCAAGAGAAAGTGTGAACAATGACCATAGGGTATCTTCAAATCCAGCCATAAACACTTGATAACCATGAAGCAGCTTTAAACTGTCCCAACAGAAAAGAGGGTTACACCTGGGTTTTCAGCAGACTGAAGTACTGATATATGTCATAAAAACATATAAAATGTCTCTAAAATCTAGGCTTTCTGGCCTTGTAAAGGCAGCATTACATTTTGGATTCAACATGCTTGATTTGGCCCAAGATAAAAATGCCTCATGTCTCTTTATATCAGGCTAGAAATTTTACTTTTTATCTTTGCTCAGTTATAAATTGTGGATTAAATTCTCATCTTACACATAAAAGTAGAAATGCATATCCAAGAGCAGAATTTTTCCATTTAATATCAAAGTAATGTGCACTTCTGGTGGAGCACTATTTAAGATTCTGACATGGAAACATACATTAACAATTTGCAGCAAAATTTAACGGAAGGAAAATTGACTCTTCTCCATTTTTTCAAAATGAGACCTAAGCACTGAATCTAATCAAAATATACCGATTTAGAAGAACACTGACTTGTAAGCAAAATGTTTATTTCATGTCAGTCATTCCTGATTTGGATTCAGTGTGAATTCTTATTATAATTATGTACCTTTTTTAATGCAATTCATGCTGCAGAGAAGCAATGTAAATAGACCAAGGTTTCAGTGTTAACAAATAGCAAATTTTTATTTAGAATATCTCTTTCCTATTGTAACAGCCCAGAAGAAAAAGCACTATACTGTATGTGTCTGACACTGATAGCCAGATAGCCAGAGTCAATGATTGTTGGCAAGAACACACTATGAGAAAGAACAGGATGCACCTGGCAAAGGAGCCATAAAGATGTAGAGCAACACTTTTCTGGGACAAATGTTCTTGTTCTAGCTCCTGGAGATAAGCACAACACAGCAAAAGCACATGAATGAGGCTGAGAAGTGGGCATGGACTGACCAAGGGCTGACTCAGTAGCATGGTGGATCAATATTTCCATAGACCCTGAATCCTTCCGACTCTTCCTGAAAGGCTGACAAAAACAAACTGCACATGATTAATAATTTGCATAGGGAGCATGAAACAGCTCCAGCAGGGGAAACTTATCTATGAAAAGGCACCCTCAGGAAGCTTGGACAGTGCCTCAAGCACTCTAAAAACAACAGCAGGATCAACACTTGAACTAGAACTCAGGATCTCTATGTTTCATTCTTCCTTTCTTTGTCTCTACCTTTCTTTATCTCTCTTTCTTCTCTTTTACTCTATCCCTTAAGCAAAATCCATCCAAGTGTGTTTATACTAAAAAATGACGAACTAACTTATATCAATTTCCATGTCAAGGATGTAATTCACTAATAAAACAATTCTAAGTTTTTGAGGATTCTCTGACTGTTGCCATTCATTCTTGACAATGGACATTACCACTCTTGGGTGCTCCCTTCCCCTTAGGGTGGGACATCACACCAACAAAACAATTTTTCATACAAACAGCAAAAGTCTCATAAAGCTTAGAAATCAAAAGATATAGTGATTTTGAAGCATGCAAACTTTCTCCAGATGCCAAGTGTATTTCAGTCTGTTCTGCATCTGAGTTCCTTTAACAATTCAAGAAGGTTTTGATGCCTAGGGCCACCGAAAGCAATTGTTGACCACCACCCTGTTAGACAACATAATTTCTTACTCTTCTATACCTTCTGGCTTTCTAAAATCAAATACCTGACTTGAAAATTAGATAAATGTAGTTTTTTTCCCTCACCTAATCAACTGCACATGAAAACAGAAATTTTAGGAAAATAAAATTATTAAAGCCTGTAATAAGTCCTGCCAGTGAGGAAAGCCATGCAACAGCTTTCATTTCTGTATCACATCTGCCTTTGCTAAGATTTTACTATTCAGAAGTTCCTTCTGCTCGTTTTCTATTGTTATCTGATGTCATCAATGTATTCATCATCAAAATTCAAATTAGCTCATCACATCAAATTTGAGTTATTAATCTAAAATTTCCAGGACTGATCATCACTCTCAGAGAGAATCTCATAAAGACATTTACACATGCATTTAAACAAAGGTATGGCATGTATGTTTTAGATTTGGTAAGGAGGCATGATTGGTGCTAACCCAGCTTCATCCACAGGGGAAGATGTATCTCCAGCAGCCTCCTTGGGGCTGTCAGACGTCATCGCTCCCAGGCACAGGAATAATTGCCCTATGGAAGTGCCCCTCGGGGTGAGTGACAGAGCTGACCTGCAGATCACATTCATTTGGAGCTACTCTGCTTTACTGAAGCCTTTTTCAGGAGCAAGCAGCTGCAGCCAGGGTATGTCTGAATGAGAGAATCGCTAATTCAAATCACATAGTCCACTAAGGAGACTCACGTTGTTATGCAAAATGCTACAGAAAGCCAGGGTGCTCTGCATTTCACAGGCTCAGAGGAGAAAAAAAAATCAGATGGATCTTTCTAAAAAAAACCATAAAATTCTACTTTTATTAACATACATTCTGACAGAGAAAGCAGTCCTATCCAGCACAGCATGTATTCTCTATCCTAAATGTGTCTTTAGCTCAGTGAGGCTGAGGGGCCTGAGCACTCAAAAGTAAAAACCATTGCTTACAAATTTTGCTTTAAAAAATCTGGATGGTAGAAATCTGTTACAAATGCAGTAGCAGGGGCACACACCTGGACCAGATGGAACATCAAATATTCACTCAAAGGTCGCTGTGGACATCCATTTTGGAACAAAACATTCATAGTATCTTGGAAATTACTGGATGTGACAGATGTTTGGTTGCCATAGAAAATCAAATCCTCTTTACTAAGGTGATTAAATACATCTGTGGGTGGCTGGTTTTATTGAAAATGTCTGCCTTAAAATCAATGAAGCTTATTTTTCTATATTCTTTGTTTGGTGTGACCAAATTATTCATGCTTGTTTATGTAAAATAGTCTTACAATTTTCCTGGCAGAACATGGCTTCCTGAAAATAACCTGTTCAAGTCCTATCAAAATACTGAGAAAAATTTTTTCAATATTGACTAGAGACCCAAATTTAGAAACTACTTGTAAAGATTCTGATAATATTTTCATTATATATATTGTAATATCATACCTTTTCCTGTCTTGGTAGCAGCTGGATCAGGACCCTGATGCTCACAAAAGCACACAGGTATTCAAAAAAGTACTGAAAAAAACCCACCTGAATTGTTGAATCAAGTATACAAGACATAACTTACTGGAATTACCAACTGCATAAAATTGGAGATGTGATTATTCCTTTTGTTGTGTTGTTCTAATCCTTACACAAAAACTCTCAAATTAATGCCAAAGACTCATTTTCCAACAGAGATTCTAACATAGTGTGTTAGGCGTAACTACATGAAAAGCAAAATTCTGCTCCATATAGAGAATATAAGTTCATAAAGAAAACTTAATTTTAATTTGCTTTTATGAAGCACATCAAGAATTGTACATTACTGATAACTAATTCTAACATTGCTCAGACTGTGTGCTTGTGATGCTGGGATCAGAGCAATCCTTATCCCAAACCTGTATCAGAGGGTTGCCACAAAATCTATAGATTTGGGGCATAAGGTAATGGCAAACCGAGGGGTAACAGAGTTTGCAGTTTGTGAACAAATGCTCTTAGCCTGTAAAATGTGAAAATATATCAATATCTCTGGAGCCTGGAGAATAACTCATTCTTTAGTAACTAAATTAACTGAACTAAAACCAGTTTGTTCTCCATGGCAGAGATGAGAGACCGAAGAGCAGAGGAACAGATGAGAAACCAGAGGGCACACAGCACTTCCTACTGGAAGAATTTCCCTGGATATGCTCCTGACTGTTGTAAGATGCCCCCACATGTTTTAGCAAGAGAGATACACATGCCTTCTATGAATATCCCTTTTTTTAGAACATTATAGGATAAATTGCTATACAAGTGTAGATTTTGCTTGCATTTCTGGGCAAATTTCCTTATTGCTTAGTTGTGAAACATAAAGAAAATCTACTTTGGTTAATGACTCTCATATTTTCATCTGTTCCTGTTATCTTTACTGCTGTTCATCTGGGAAAATGAACAACAGACATGTCAGTAAGCAGCCTAAGACACTTTAGCCAAGCATTGAGGTTTCCAAGAACTCTATTTTCTTTAAGTCTCATCTCAACAATACTCAGTAAAGCTCCTTAAAAACTTCCTCGTGTAGGGCTATATCAATTTCTCACATTTCTACTTTACAAAGAAAACCATCTTACATTTAAGCAGTTTTCAAAGGGTGTCTGTGATTCAGGCAATCAAGTCACACTTTGAAAGAAACTGTCTCTCTGAGTGCCTTTAGTCATGTCTGAAAGGAAGATTTAGATTTCTAACTCACTTAAGCTTTTCTAAAAAATATGTCTGTCATCCATCTGAAATTAATTTACTCTATGCTTTCTAACTCTCTAAGCATTCGTTCCAAGATGTCATCACTCTGTTGGTAGTTTTAAAATAGCTACATGTACAAATTTTCTGAGCAGTTCCAGTTTTGCAATGAGTGATTTGTCAGTGCTTCTTTTCAGTATTTCCCTTTCCATGGCTAAAACATCAACAAGACTAGAAAAAATTCAGTTTGGTTTTTCGGGTTTTTTAAACATGCATTTACTCCACAAAAATATTTTGTACTGTGTGTCTGATTTCCTTTAATTTCATGCCTAATAAAAAAGTGGAAGATGCTGAGGTTCCAGGACAACCTTGCAGTTTTTCTTCAGGAGCAGGGATAGGGGTGAAGCTCCATGGAAGCCCTTTCTGTATGTGTCCCAGGATCAGTGCAAAGTCTAATACTGCCAACAGAAGTAACAACATCATTAGCCCTCCCCTTGTGAGTGATGATGGAAAAGAAAAACATGCCACAGTCCACTCAACACCAGTGTCTTTATTTTGAAACCTGTTGACACTTCTTTAGCAAGCAGGGAGCAGGATGTGCTGCTGGGGTGTGCAGGCTCATTCCTGGCAGGGGTTTGGCACAGTCCACTGGCAGGCATTGGTGAGACATTTCACTCTGCTTTTCAACTTCCATCAGTAGCACATAGGCTCTAGCATGGCCTCAGCTGGGACCTTTCTCCTTTTATTGACAAAATTATTCTCTTCCATGCATTCACATTGATTTACCAGTGTAAAGCAATGGTTTAAAGGGACTCCCCATTTTAGGTTTTACCATGTAGACCTGAATAGCTTCAGGACCAGCTGTGTCTTTCCCAACAAGAAGTAAGGACATTGGCAGCCAGGTCTTTGTTCTCCCTCCAAAACAGGCTGGGCTTAAACAGTGAGGTCATTATTAAAGATGTAACAAGTACAGAAATAGCTGAGTTGCCATCTTAACGTTACCTGAAATATTTCTCCAGTAGATAGCAGTCCTCTCATGAATACTGTGACCAGGAAGATGCTGTTCAAAACATTTGAAAGCTGATGCAGAACATCAAATTGTATGCAGTTATCCATATTTTGGAAAATTTCTGTACTGCTCAGTTGTTTAATCTTGTGGCAGTCTCACTGCACTTGCATCTCATTCTGACAAGCCGCATTTGAAGAGTCCAAAACTGACTCATGCAAAGCTCCATTTCTTTTAAAGAAACAAAGAAAAAATACTTCATGTGTATCTTGGATATTCTGTAAATCAGAGTGTCACAGTTTTTTCATTCTTATCACCCAGTACACAGATGCTCTTCTACTTTTCATCTCCATCTTATCTCAGAAAGCACCTGAGGACATGGTGAAGAGCTGTCTGTCCACCAGAAGGATTTTTGTGGTTTGTGGAGATGATCGAATGTAAAGGTTTGGGGATGAGAGAAAGAAAGCTCTCTCATCATCTATTTCATTCAAATCTGAACAGATAACTCCTTTTAGCAAAAAGTTTTTGAGACTGCCATACAAGAAATTCTGTCATTGTATTTTTTAGACAGTGAGGGGAAATGAGACAAAACGGTGATTACCTATAATGTTTCACTCTATGATACACTAACAGCTTTTCAATTCTCATTAAACTGCTCTGTATTTAGATTGCAAATATATAATAACTTTTACCATTAAAATTATGATATAATTTAAATTTAATTAGCTTCCACACTCCACATACAAACATGTGCATAAACTACTTTAGAAAATATTTCATAGAATTAATAACACACATTCTGCTTAGACTCTGAAGTAGGTAGCTTTGAACTAGATATGACAAACTGAGAGACAAAGACACGGAATGGGAATTCCTTGAAAAAAAATGCATTATCCACTTCTGACAGGCCTTTTGTCATCAGTTAAAAACCCACATGCCATAGAGATGTCGCCACTGCCAGAGTGACAATGTAACTGAAAACTGAGTATAAAAAGCAAGTGGTCTAAGGGCAGCACTGGAGGGAGTGGGAGATCTCCTCAGACCACAGTGATGTCTCACCCCACTGGTGCCAGCAGGCCTTTCCTTCTTGTGACAGATCACATTCACAAACAGAAGGAACTCAGCTCGGCCTGACTCATTCATGTACTTTTGCCTTTTATTATATCAGCTTAAGTTGGAAGGATTGAAGTCCAAGGAGTGCCTGGAAGAACACAAGGATTCTGCTGTTGTGTCTGATCCATAGGGATGCTGGGTCCTGACCCCAAATATGTTGGCCCTCCTTATCACCCACCCTTGCAGGAGCACAGGCAGTTTCCTCGCATCTCTTTTCAGTGCCTGCTCAAACTTACTTTGATTTTTTTCACACTTTCTTGTTCTCTGAATCACTCAGCTTATTCTCACTTTAGTTTCCTTCAGCATATTTGTGAATCTTCTCCAAATTCTTTCCATCCTTTCTTAGCTGATTTGCATTTCTATGTCTCTTTCTTTCCTCTTTTCTTGTCATCCAACAATTCTTCCTTGTTGCCTTTCCCGTTTTCCTGTTTCCTGCTCTCCTTACCTTTGAAGGCATGCCTCCCTGCTGATATAGACCATTCTGTTCTAGCGAGCTCTCCATTACTTGTCATCCTCAGCTGTTAAAGTCATTCCTACTCCACTGGCAGCACAATGACTCTCTTTTCCAAATACTGTCAGTTATATTTTATATCAAGGAAGTTTTGCGCACAACCAGCCGGAGCTGTGTGGCCACAGGACTGCACTGCAGACCACAGGCATGCCCTGAGCCTCCCTCCAAATGCTCCCCAAGTCCTTGGCTGGCCCAGGTGAGCCTGCAAGAGCAGAGCTGCAGACCTGGCATCCCCGGTGTCCCTACCCACAGCTCAGGGGCCTCCTCCTCCGAAACATCCCCACTCCTGAGTGCACCTCTCCCAAACTCAGGAGCACTGAGTTAATGTTGCTCACTGCTCTCAGCGGCAGAATGTGCTGAGGGTGACTACTGAAATCAGATATGCAGAAAAGTAAGGTCAAAAAAACCTACTGCACATTGAAGCTTCTTTCCATGCCTTTGAAAATAGAAATAATCGTCCTGGACATCAACTAATCCCTGCAGGCCACAGCTGGAGAATGGCCAAGATACTGCACCAAGGAAAGGAGGACTGCAAAGGTTGCAATGGCCTAAATAAGCCTGAAAAAAATATAATGAGAAATTTTGCTGTTGCAGGGAAAATATTTGTAATAATAATAGTTACAAATGGGAGTCTGAAAGAATTCTGAGAATACCCTCATGATAACTTATGGGAGGAAAAAAAATCATCCTATAAAAAACTGATGGAGAAACCTTGGAATGAAAATATATGAGCTGGGTATTTGTGGAAGTACTCTGTCTAATTTAAATTTATTTTTTTCTTTTTATTTTGGCGTTCCAGTCATGTGTTTTCTGTCTGAACAACCAATTCTTAAGATCTACCAATGATAGTGTTCCTAAGCCATCCTAGAAACTAGGTAATAAACAAACAGATTTCAATAAATATTAATATCTTACTCTTCACTTCAAAGCTAATGTAATTCCACTTATTCTGGTAATAAGCTTTTTTCCCCTTACTATCTCAAATGTCAAAAAATAATTCATTGACCATGGACTACTATGGCACTGAAGATTAATTATTAAGTTCAGGGGTCACAGGTTTTATGTATACACTAGAAAACTAGGGACAGTTTATAATTTATTTTAACATTTAAAAATGCAGTATTTTTCTGAACATGCTGCAGCTCTATTGATAGAGTCTTCAAAGAATCAGAGGAGGTGTATAGAATGTTTCAGTACGGCAAAAGCAAGTAAGTTTTCTCAGATCATGAGATCCTTGAAACTCCCTGAAAGATTAATATGGTACTTTAACATAAGTTAGCTCTAAACGAAGTCTTCCACCTCCATTATGTGCCAAGCCTGGCAGCTGTGCCAGACTTTGTGTTTTAAACCCAGCTGTCTCTGTCTTAAGGTAAGTTCTGTTCAAAGAGATATTAATCAGACTGGCTAGACTGTTGGGACTTAATGTTTCACTACCTACTTCTTTATGTAGGCTTATAAACTTTATATTGAGATATAAATTAAGACTATTTGCTTCTTCGACTCCTTGCCTGAGGGTACCTTTTATTCTAAGCTATCTGACGAGCTATACAAATGATGCATGCCAGAATTCCATCAGCTTTGATATGATGTTTATTTCTTCCTGTTAATGAAAGGATTTCCATTTTTTATGCATATTTCTTCTGATTTAAGAAAATGCCATCTCTGTATTGCTTTAAAATTCACTATGATGGAAAGACTTTTTATTAAAACAATATTTTTCTCCAGTTTCAAGATTGGCACTTGCATCCTCTCACTCTGACAGTTTACATTATTTTTCTGCATAATAGGATTGAAGCAGTGGAAGATTAACAGGAGGCAATCTAATTTAATGGTTGCAATTATAGTTGATGAAGAAATGTGTTAATCAGGAAAAATATAACTCTGATGACTTCCTATGTGGGAAGAAAAAAAAAAAGAAGGAAAAAAAATGTAGATGAGAAATCTGTGCTGGGTGAGCCTTCTCATCTGTATATCAACTTTTGTTCTAGAATCATATTTTAATATAGATATTCTTGCATAAAATTGCATTCTGTAGTACATAGGCTGTGTCAACCCAATGGCTCAGCCAGCAGAAAATGTTGAGGAGTTACTCCAATGTCTTCACTAACATCTGAATAGGTACTGATAGAAAAATACCAAACAGTTTGCTTACTAAATCATCCATGTAGGCAGGACTCCTGCCTGCACAACAGAAATGAACTGTGGGACTGCTCCTCCATTTTAGCTGCTTTTTAATCCTACAAGTGTGTGTAAATACATAGCAACTTGAGAAACCTGCCGGGGTATTGTTGACCACTACAAACCACAATCTGCCTGATGCTCTAAAATGTAAAGTAGCATGCAACTGGGTGTTGCAACCTCACAGATCAGCCACTCAGAAAGGGTTCAGGGAACTCCCGACTCTCTTATTTCCTTTGGATTGGTTGGTGCATTTTCACAGAAAAATACATACGGCATTATTTAGTTATTATCAACATAACATGGCAAAAATTACAGAAATACAGCAATTTAATAAAACTGGATTTTACACACAGGGAATGCACTTCCTCCTTTTTGTGTCGTATTTCAGGAAATGAGAGAGAAAGGACTGATCCAAAGGGTGACCCTTCCTTCCTAGATATCCTGAGTATCCCCAGCCATAAGCATCGTGCATTCAAACACCCAACACAGTGGCCCTGGTACTGATTCTGCACCCCTATCATGGGGCAGAAAAGGTTTCAATTCCTGCAGCATTCCTGCCCAGTGGACCTCTGCCTGCTGAACCATGTAGGTCAGCACCCTTCTTCTCGCAGGGCTGTGAATATGAGGTGATTCTCAAGTATAAAGCAAAATCCACTACTTCATATCAGACTTATCCCCCCAGGCCCTCCCACTCCCCGCCGAAAAAAAAAAAAACAAAAACCAAAGAAACCAAAACAAAAAAATAAACAAACAAAAAATTCCAACCCAAACCTCCATTCTGCATTCAGACATTTTTGTACAAATTCCTCCTGGAAAAAAAATGCATCTCTGTCTCAGGGGAAATTTCAGTGAGTGACATTAAGAAGCAGAGGAACATGAACAGTACATAAAATGAATGCTGAGCACTTTACATAAATATTTGCAGTAGAACTGCATATTTTTGAGGATTGATTTTACGACTATAAAAAACATATTCTCCATGTGTTAGGTCTAGCCCAATGACTGTCTTCAGTGATGAATATCTCTACCAAGTTCTCCCACCAGCTAAAGGTTCTCAACATTTGCAAGCAGGAAGAGCATCTCTTCCCAGCACCAATCCCAGTTTCAGGAGCAATGTAATGCTCTGTAGGTCTCCTCCTGTTGTCATCCTGTGGACTACAGGGTTAAGCAGGGACATGCAGTGAGCATGGAAGCATTGGTCTCCTCCCTCTGCCAGCCATGTGGAGTGGTGAGCCCCTAGGGTTGGAGCCCATAGGAGAAACATGTCAGAAGAAGGACAAAATGGGCCCAAAGCATTGCTCCTGTGAAGAAATTAATCCACCCTACCTTTCTTTAGCACTGTAGCTTAGAAATAATAAATAACACTGCCCCTTAGCAGCAGAGGCCTGAGGACCACAGTTAACATCTACAAGCACTTTGTGCTGACACTATATACCTTTCTGGCAAAACACAAGAAGCATATTATCATTGTTACTATCATCATCATCATCATCATCATCATCATCATCATCATCATCATCATCATCATCATTATCATTTGAAGGACATGGAATTAATGGACTTAATGCTATGAACAGTAAATAACTACTGATTTTAAACATGCAGAGTACCCTCCAAGGCAGAACTTTGGTTCTTTATTACTTGCATTACAACAGAAATATTTCAGTCATCTGAAGAAGCTGAACAAGGACTTGTGTTTCAAGTGACCAACCACATATTACAAGCAGACAGTCTGCAGCGAAATGTTCACGGATATAAGATTTATATTCGGTGATTTAGTCATTATTTTGTGAACAGTTCTGAATAGCAAATATCTTTGTATGCTTCATGGTCCATTCAGAAACAAACAAGGTAAATACAGTGGATAATCTATTCATAGCAGATAACTCCTGGAACTCTCATGCTACATGGTTTTAAACCTGATCATCCAACTGTTTCCCAGGAGGGAAATCCTTGTGCATAAACAAGTAAGACTTTAAGAGGTGTGATCTTGCATTATCAGCACAATGCAGGATATTTTTCTGATTTAAAGCACTTCAGCTTTAAACTCATTTCAGCTCATTACTTTTAGCATAGGGTTATTTTCATGACCTAGAAGTAAAACAATACTACTTAATTCCTAAACTTGGGCATAGATATACGTAAAAACATAGATTCTGAGGAAAGCTTTGCTCTGGCCTTTGGGTTTTGAAACAAGTACAACCATTAGCCTATTCTGGCAGATGCAACATGCACCTATGATTTATTATCACTCATGGGCAATCCATCATGCTCCTATCTGTCCTCCTCCCTTGACATCCTCTCATTTTGAAATGTTCTCCCAGCACTCCCTCTTCTGTGCTTGACTCAGCCTTCTGCCTTTGCTTAACATTTTTTTATGAGCTAAATCCTAATTGTTAAAATTGACTCTTAGAGCAGTTAATGCCATGAGTCTTTAGTGTTTGAAACATTTGTTGTGCCTTCAGGATATCTCATGGAAAAGTAGACTGCAAACCAACTGTAATATAGCTGCCATTTTCCCCTGTTCTCCTAGGAAAGTTATAATTGTCCTTTCCAATTGGTTTGGAAATGAAACCTGAATACTGATTTATTAGAGTTACAGATCTATATTCATTCAGGATGCACCATAAATAGAAAAAGAATTCATTCAAAAAATGCTTTTGACATCAAACTGAGTTACGAAACTGACATTTAAGAAAATATGGGCTGTACACACCTCATATTTCATCTATGGATGATGTTAGGTTAAAACTTTAATATAGAAAAATAAGTCAACAGACTTGCTTTTCTAAGCAACTTTATGTTTGGGAATTCTTTATTTTTTTAATCAAAAAAAGGAGAGAAAATACTCTATTTTGAAGAAGGAAAAAAAAAAGGTAACAAATTGGTTACAGAAATCAAGGTACACCTCTTACATCTTCCAGATCCATAGAGTAAAAAAAACCT
Organism: Melospiza georgiana; assembly: GCF_028018845.1. Taxonomy (NCBI): domain Eukaryota; kingdom Metazoa; phylum Chordata; class Aves; order Passeriformes; family Passerellidae; genus Melospiza; species Melospiza georgiana. The sequence continues at coordinate 47,567,710 of NC_080432.1, read as the reverse complement.
TGGATGGAGATTGCAAATTGAAAGATAGTGGCAATGGTTATATGAATAATGACATACAAAAAAAAAAAAAAAAAAAAGAAAGAAAGAAATGGAAATGAAAGAAATGAATAGAGAATATAAATGTAAGAAGTGACTTGGAACTTCAAAATGAGCTCACTGGAAACAGAAATGGAAAAACCATTGGACTGGAACATTGAATGACAGGGATGGAAGAGGAAAGCGTGGAGGAAACCTTGGTGTGCACACAACTGAAGTGCTTTCAGAAATGCTTAAACAGGAGGATATTAGCTGGCTCAATTCAGGAATTATTTTGAGTTACTAAAGAGAACAGAAGGGCTGATTATAAAAAGGTTCAGCTTCGTGGATAATATTTAAATGTTTTCCAGTACTGCAATACACAGCAGGAAAATCTATTGCTATTGTGTTAAACACTGCATAATACTATGAAACTTTTCAAGGAAACTTTTCAACAGCTGATGTCTCTGGCAAGGGAAGGGGATTGGGGCAGGGAAAAAACCTGTTCAAGAAGAGAAAGAACTGGGTATTTTACCAAGATGTGAGTTGTGAAATTAGAATTGATCAAAAACCAATAGTTTGCAGTTGCAATTTTCAGGGATGTGACAGAGATAGAGAGTGAACAAAATCTGGTTTTCCTGTTTGTTTTTTCAATAGAACCAAGTCCAAATCAGCTCCTTACAGCTTGTTGGAGAATTAGAACCAAACCTGCTGTTTCTGCCTCAGAAGACTCTGACAGTGCTCCTTTTGATTTCTGTGTCTTCCCCATTGGAGCATGGCTAAAACAGCAGCAGTATATTTCCAACTTGGTTTCCTCTTCCTCTGATCCCGCCCTCTTTTTTCAGCTATTTCTCTGGTCCCCTGAAATACCAGGACTCATGGATCTAGGCCATGATCTGGGGTCAGATGAGAACCAGCAAACAAAATAAGCAGCAAATAACATTGGTTGAACAAAATCCAGTTACATTTTAAGATTTTTTTTCTGTTCATCTAAAGAGGAAGATGCAGCAATGAGCCAGAAAGAGAAAGGAGTTATTGTGTTTGGATATTATTTCACTGGAAGAAATTCACAGAGTGGGATTAATAAAGATATCAAAATAAAGACATTTTAAGCTGTATTTACTGTTACAGATTTAATCTATTTAATTTATAATCCATTTAAATTTCCTATTCATCTGCGTATTGTAAAATTTCTAGGCACTATGTAAAGGAGTGCTGCCTCATAATGGAGTGATCCAAGGAAGAGGGGCTGAAAGTCTTTTTTACATCTATTTATTCTGACCACAGGAGTTGTGTTTTGGTGAGCATTTAAGGACACTGAAACTTTCCCTCAAGGCTGCCTCAGTTATTTTGCACAGGGCTCCGGGGTGTAATATGGATCCGTCCCATGCAAGCTCCTTTTTGTGTAAAACCAGGCAACACGTGATTGTCACAATTTATATCCCCTGACACTACTGATTTTTGGAAAAGCCATTGAAGGAATGGCCTGACGCTGCCTGGGTATGGTAATCAAAGAAATGCAGGTTTGGCCTGGTGTGGCAAAGAAAAAAGCAGCTATCTGGAAAAGTCATTCTGTCTAGGAAATGAGAATAAACGTTTCAATTGACAATTTCATTCTCATCAGGGAGGTCCATGCCCTGCTTTTGGGTGATTGAAAAGATTTTGACATTTTTTCCATTCTAAAATAACAAAAAAAGCCCACCAAAAAAAAACCCCCAAACAACCAAACAACCAAAAAATCACTCTCTTCCTGACAGAATTCCTAGAGGGATTTTTTTAATCACTTTATGAAAAAAATTTGATACCCTTGTGGGAAGCACTGAGGAGTGAGGAAAGATTTAATACTTCATTGCACTTCTAGGTATCTGCAGGAGACATCTCTAAAATTACCTTATCTTATGAGTAGTGCCTTTAAATGTTGTGTTAGTAGCATTCACATCACCAGAGATCAGGAGCAATTTCATTCCCACACCCCATTACAGATGATCAGTGCAGAAAAGTCTGAATCCCAGAAAGGAGAAAATGTACTGTCAGCACCTAAACATCAAGCAGCATCATCCTGGCTCAGACAGCAGCATTAACCCTCTGTACCCTTCCAACAGAAGGTTGGCCTCACTTTACTTCTTAACACCTTCCTTTTTCCTTGCTGGCCCTGTGACATCTTTTTTCTTTTTCTTTCTTTTTCTCCTTTTTTTTTTTTTTTTTTTTCTTGATGTTTTTTTGTGATGATTTTTGTTTTGCTTTAGCTTTGGTTCAGGGCTTTGTAGTAGTGTTGTGAAATGTTGAAATGCTATTATTGACCATTATTGTATACTCAGGCTGTTTCCAATTTTATTTTTGTTCATTGGGTCATTCCTTTTTTTTTAATTTGAAAACTCCTTACAATCTGTTTATTTGTCCTTAAAATAAAAATACAGGGAGCTGTCCAGGTGAGTAAGTACAATAACCCATTGGTGTGGACGTTGTACATGAAATGGCCATCCCATAAAACTTTAGAAATTTTTATTTTTCTGTTTGATCTTCTGGCTAATTTACTGTGTATATTTTATGTTTTACTTCATGGAGTTTATTTTCAGGGCTTGGCTGAAATTGTCATCATGGACATTTAAAAACCTCAAGTACTAATTAACTTATTAGCAAAGCTGAAGTGGCAAAGCCCTTAGATAATGTCTGTTAAACAATTTTTAACACTTAAAAAGCTTTTACAATCAGTAGTAATATGTATGTAAAGAAAAATTAGCTTAAATTTTGTAGGCATTTTTTACAACTCTTGGTTCTAATAAATTGTAAATATTACTTTTCATGGTTTTGTTTCTATGTTTTGGGTTTTTTTCAATCAAGGACACTCAGGTCAGTTTAAAAATTTGTTTGGTTCTACTACTCTGAGCTCTGCCTTAATTATAATGTCCATCTTAAAAAGGCGTTAGTCAGGGACTATCTTTTTGATATGAAATACTTTTTGATATGATATGATATGATTGTTATTATGTGATATATAAGAGCTATATGTTAATAAAGTATTATACTATATGTTAATAAAATATTATATAGGATAGTATTATAAATACAGAAATTTCAGCATTTCTGCTATGCTTTCTGATTTGATATGACTTCATTACATTATGTGAAATAGTGAAGAAATAAACAAAAAAAGCTTAAGAGAACACTTTCATAACCAAAAGTGGGTGTTGTTTTTATTTAATTTTGAGCAAGCTCAGCTTGCTAATTGTTTAAATTATCGTAATTATCCAGCCCAAAAGGATGAAATGGGAAAATCTGAATTGCCCTTTCTTCAAATTAACGTTTTCACTGAAAATGTGCTGTGTGTTTGCACTGATGATGCATAAATGTTGCCTCTAACACATCAAACTACAGGAGATGTTTAAAAGCACTCAGTGTGGGCCCAACTAGTGAACACAGTGAAAGAATTTTCCAATAACTTCAATGCCTGCTGACCTGGGTCACTGCCAAGTGCTTTAGAAACCCTTGCTTTCAGACTTTTTCCTACTAATAATTAATGTTTATTACATCAGTTCTTATACCTCACCAGAAAAACCATCACTTCTGCTGCCTTTTCAACAAAATGCCTTATGCAAATACATTTAAATTCGTAATTTATTTGACTATATTTTCAGGATGCTACATCTTAGGAGCTTATTGGATTTATTTTCCATATAAGCCATTGAATTCCATGACATCCCCAGACTTGAAAACATGCTTCTGTCTCTTCAATCTGATGAAATGCTACCACCACTAGGCATGATTTCTGTCACATACGATCTGGAGCAATGGACTAACCCGAGTCACTCAGCTCCTCTCTCAGTCTTCCACACCTGAAATGTCTTTTGTAGTAATACCTGAGTTTCGGTGTTCTTCTTTATGGAACTTTCAAAACTAGAAACTTCTGCTTATTTCAAAGTGGAAGCAAATTACTCTTGTTTAAAAAGAATTTAAAACATATTTCCCAAATAATAAATGCTTCATATTTCCTTTAAAAACTGAAAATCAAAATCAAGTTGTCCGTATGTTGCCGCTGTAAAACATTACATTTTTTGATTAAAACATTTTTCCACATTAACAATTTTTTTCTTTAATCTTCCATGGAAACAAAGTTTACTTACTGACCAGCTTTCTAGTGAATTCTTCCCAGAGCTCTACATGTCAATTTGAAATAGGTGGGGTAGTGTACAGCAAGCAGGGTCCAGAGAGAAGAGCAGAGAGAATTTCCTGCAATGAGAAGTACATCTGTGTCCTCCCATGTCATACCCAGCATTTATCCTCCTACCAGGAGCCTTGCTACCTCCCATAATCTCACATCTGATGAGGTTCCACCAGTTCCAAAAATTCAGGGCAAAATAGGGCTAATTCTTCAAGAAAAGTCACAGTCACGGGACTTTCCAAATATTTTTAGTGCGCATGTTTCAGGAGGAGGTACAAATACGTGCAGATTGCATTGAACAGTAAAAGAAAGAGCTGGAATGTCTTTTTTTTTTTTCCAGAAATATTCATGCAGTGGGTCTTTACAGAATTTTTGGATAGTTTAAGGAAAAAAAGGAGCAAACAAATGAGTTTGCTGAGTGAGAATTAAAATATCATCTAACAGCTATCATAATAAAGCAGTTACTTAGCTGATGTACTGTTTTATTAGCAAAGCAGTTTATTACTAACTAAAGTTTATTACTTTGTTACTAACTTTGTTCAACCACTTGAAAAATATAATTACCATTTGCTCATATATTAATCATTTTTTTTTCACAATAATATTCTGGACCTGGAAAAAAATCTCTTTTTTTCCGTGTTTTTAATGATCTTATAACTGATGATTTTTTCCAAATTAGACATATTATTCTAATTTGTAGAATCACATCTACAAACAAAAGAAAAGCATGTTTTTTTTCAGGCAGAGGCCAAGTTTTTTAAAAAGCCAACAAGTCAAGAAAATGTGGTAGCAGTTTCTCCATTGCAAAGGACTGGAGCTGTGACAGATCCCTGTGTCAATGCCCTGCACTTCCAGTCAAGGTGAAGCACAATCCACTGTGCTGCAGTTGGTGTTGCTTTAACAACCCCAGGTGGAGAGAATTCCTGCCCACCTGATACTCCCAGGAGAAGCTGAGAATTGAAATGTCAGCCTCCCCAGCAAGAAGCACCTCCTGTAAATTCTTATCAAGGTTTGGCAACACAAGCTGAGATTTAGCTTGAAGGCAGTGAGGACATCCTTCTTTCTTCCACACATGCTAAATTCAAGGGTTCATCCTCAAGCAGCCCCTGGAGCCTCACGATGCTGTGAGGGCCATGCTCAGTAGTGCACTTTAGGGCCCTGAGTTTGCCTCAAAGGCCATCTGAACCTTCACCAGAGCAGGCTGCTGGAGCCCTTACTGGAATCATTGAAATGCTCTGCTAATATGAATTTAGTTGAATTTTGTTCTGGAAATAAAAAATAAAAAAAAAAAAAAGAAGCAAACCCAAAACAATCATCACAAAATATTTTATTGTGATATTTTTAAAATTCTCTTTATTCTAAGGCTCAGCCACCATTAGATTCTTAATTCTTCAAATCACTGGAGTTTGAAAAGTCTGATGCTGTTTTGGGGTCTTTCAGGTGTGAAACAAAATTGTTTAGCCTCCCTTGAGAGACAGAACCCAAAACCCAGCTGCCTGTCCCTGGGATCCAGTTCTCCCAGTCATGGTGCTGTGTGGTTTACTACCTGAAGAGACAATTACCAAATGTGTCATTGATAGCCTGTAAAATGAAAGGATTTAATATAGTTTTAAAACAGAACACTCACTCAAAGCAATGCTTCTCTACCTTCTTTTCCATGCTATGGAAATTTATAATTTGCCAGCATTTCCTAAAAGTTTCTTCCTCACTTCTCCCTAGTAAGTCACCCTGGGATATGCTCTTTATACCTGGCATATCTTATTCTGTCTCTGGTTATCTTCCATTCTTTTTTTTCTTCCATTCTTACAAAAGATAGGAAAAGATCATAGGGGAAAATTCTCACAAACCCTTGGAAGGCTATGTGTGCATGTGTGTGTATGCAAAGTTTCATCCTATATATTCGGAAGGAATCTTGCAAATCTTTGTGGGACACCTCTCTTTCTTGTCTTGATTATTTTTTTCAGATATTACAGGTTATAATAGACCTGTTTACCAGAACAACTGAATAAGTAAAGCTTTTTTTGTGCAACTAAACAGGACGCCTATGGGACAGAATGCACCTCTTGTTTAGTACATCAAATATTTCCTGTGTTAGTGACAAGGAAGATAAATAAAAAAGTGTAATCTAGTCTTCAAGTAATAACTAATATATTTAACATATTGTAATAGCTGAAAATTCTAGGAAGATGTTTATAATCCAGGAAAAAGATCTTTAAAAGGCTCTAATCTGATACATCTAGTTCCTCCTCCCAATTTGTGCTTGACTGCCATTCAAGTTATATGCAAACTGAAAAAGATTATCCTGAAAAGGATTTTTTTATTAAGTCTTCCAAAGTTCCATAAATTTCATGATGTTTTTATTCAAATTTTGAAAAATGCATAAACCATTTTCATGTTCTTCTTTAAAATTGTTCTTCATAAATTGAAAGCCTCAATTCCTCCTGTAAATTCCTTCCTCCCCCTTCTTTGAGACTGCAGATCTTTAAGTAAAATATTGTTTTTACTTAAAGTGAAATTCTGCTTAGGATTAGCATTAGAAGGCATCTGTGAATTTGTGAAATGCCATTTTTAGAAGAGACAGAGAAAGAACTTTTGCACTGGAGGAGAATATAGGCTACAAAAACCAACCATTGTTGGAAAAGTGATGTTTAGTCTTAGGTAAGGGAAGAAAGAAAAAAATTGTTGCTAAGAAGGATATATAGAATACAGAAAAATTAAACTTGATAGGTGGAAAAACTTCTAATAAGTCCAGAGCATTGAAATGACTATTCAAGGACTTTAGGAAAGTTAGAAAAACAGGCAAGGGGAAAAATGGATCTGCCTGGGTGGGAAACCTTCAGTGTCCCTTCCCACATTATGATTTATGATGTTTATTTGACATAGTAAATCTAATTTAATCTCACAAACCTTACTATACCTCTTTCATTCTCTGGTATTTGTCACTTTTTGCCTTCTTCCACATCTCAAAATTCTCAGCTATTCCAGTGAGCTGTTGTCTGTTCAGAGGTTCATAATTCACAAAATCTCTTTCTTCCCACCTTCCAGTGTGACAAAAAATATTTAGAATCTTCTTTTTATGTGTTAGCCTAGCCCATTTTATCTTAGAAGCTGCCACATATATTTGTCTTGGCTGTGCCCGTATTCCACACAAGACTTCCTTTCATTTATGCTGTGGAAAATCACTTGCATGAAAAACAAAATCCAGCATAACTGAATCACAGGAACTGATTTGTTGTTTGTTGGAAACTACCAAAAAAATTTTTGTTTTACTTAAAAAGAACACTTTATGCTTAAACCATCCATCTCTGGGTCTTTGAGCAACTCTCTAGGCTACTTCTAAGGGGTCTGTTAAAGATAATAAAAACAAATAAACCTACTCATTGACAGTAGACAGAACATCCATGTACTGGGATGCACAAGGAATGTTTCAGAGGATTTGCAAATTAAAAGTCTTTATATGAAAGTATTACACCTCCAGCTTTCATTTTTGTTTGTAAAGATTAGGGAATAACTTCCAATAGATCTTTAACCGTGACAGCCCCTCATGATTCAGCAGGACAGGTACAGTTATGAAGCACCTGCAGCCTGGGGGAACTGGATGAGACCAATCTGGGTCTTGCATCACAAACACAAACCTGTGGGTTTGTCTCCCACTCCTACCCATGAGAGAGGACAAGGATGGCTTGTCCCTGGAAGTGCCCTCATACCCACTCACCTCCTGGTGAGACAGATGGCTGCTTCTCTTGGCTGTCCTAGACAAGATCCCTGATCTTTATATAACTGAAGGTAGCTGAGATGGAGGCAAAAAGAAGATCTGAAAAACAATGCCAGAAACATGACCACAAGTCTCTGTGCATGGCTCCAGTCACAGACATAAATGTGCATTTCTGACTGTGTATGGACACACTAGGACAACCAGAAGACTGAGGCCTTGAGACTGTCCTATTCTCAAGGCTGTTATTAATAGGAAACAACAACATGAGTTCTGTCCTGAAACCTGGCTATGAAACATTCAAGAATACACAAAGAAGAAAGACTTTTACACCCGCTGAGTTAAACATTAGTAATTTATATCTTCTGGGACAACAGAACATTTTAATTTCCAAAACCCCAAGTTTGAAGTTGAACTGTGAAAGTTTTGATGGGGTTTTCAAAGACATAAATAACCATTGTAATGATTCTTGAAGAAAAGAAATTTTTTCTTTGAAACCATATCTTTAAAATAAACTGCTGTCTCCTAGTCACAATTAAGCTTTTTAAGTATGCCAATTAGACTGTATCTTGTTCTTAAGAGATTTTGATTGCACTTCTGAGAAAACTGATTTGGGAATCAAGTCAATTCTCAGAAGAGGCTCAAGAAGCTTTTAAAACAATTTTTATGAGGCATGAAAGCGCAATCTAAATGGATCTGTGTTTTCACATAAGGTCTTTTTCCTTAATGTGTGATGTATTAAGCAATACTACTCATAGTTATAGTTCAAATAATTTTAAGAGGCACCAAGAAGTTTATTTAAAAGGTGGTAGGAAAAATGCACCCACTTGAATTCTTTCTATAGAGCAAACATCACTGTAAAATTTTTTTTTCACCTTTCAGATGACAGCTTTTAACCGCTAGTATTTTCGCTCTGCATTGCAAACAAGCTTAAGAGCATGTGAATATATTTGCACTGTAAGGGTGAAGATTTTCAAGGGTTATTACCATTTAAAATTTTGCTCTAAGAAGGTAGAGATGATCAAGATGAAAAGAAGGATTCATGACATCAAGAGCTCAACAGCCTAGCTGCAAGAGAGCCTGGAGGTTCACAGGTATGAAGACCTCTCACTCCAGACTGTGCTCCACCAAAAGGCAGCTTGGGAGGCAGTATATCACAGGACTACCATTTCCTGGCTGCCAGGACTTCAGGGAACTCTCTGATTTCGTTTTTCACTCAAAAAACCCCTGTTTTCTCTGTGTGGAAACTGTTTTGGTTTTTTTTATATGCAGCTTACATAAAATGTGTAGGGAACTTCACATGAAAAAGGTGTTTTTAATCTGTCTACATTTGTTATATTTTAAACAGCTGGGAGCACATGGCTTTTTCTTTCTAGGTTCTGTGAATAAAATTCACCAAAGTGAATGGAATGCCTGAAAGTGAGTGCAGAATTATAGTGCAACACAAATGTCATGAGTGTCAAAAAGATATAAGAAATATCATGGTGACATTGTAATATGTGGTTGTTATAAAGTCCTTACACAGCTATTGCCCTTTGAACTACAGAAGGTCTCAGAGTAATACAACACACACACACACACACACACACACACACACCTTCCCCCATTATAAACTTGGTCTAAAAAACACCTGAATTTTGAATGATCCTTGCTAATAGTGAACAATGTCCATTGGTTCAGCAGTCCCACTGGCAGTGTGAGCTCACAGGACCCTCAGCTCTCTCCATCTCCATCTCGCTGCCTTCTCACACTCCTGCAACCCCTTCAGCCCTACAGCCCACACTGGTGCATAGGAGTGGTGTTGTTCGACCTGCATCTACATTTTCATCAACTCTTATCCCATCTCTCAGAATTTTTTTAATAATTAGTATCAAAATCAATGCAAAAAGTAGAGCTAGAAAGTGTTTTGCATGTCATCCTTTCCAATGCCAAAGTTTCTGACATAACACAATAGCCCTGAAAATTTAATATTTTATCCTCTGTAGGAGCATTAAGGCACTCCCCTGGTAAAACCTAGCCGGCAATTTGGCTGTAATGGAGTCCTGAAGGATTATGGAAGTAGCTGTATTATGCTGCGCAAATACTCAATTGCTATTTGCATGAATTTTTTAATTAAACTGTCATTAAGAATTACAAACAAATCTGAATGTATTGCTGTGATCCTACATGGAAGAGACAGAGAAGATGGGAAATAAAAGCTGTCTTGTGCTGAGGATAAATTTCTGAAATAAAACATCCAATATCTCAGCGAAAATAATAAAAAAGGAACAGCCCAAACATGTACTCTTATTCAAATCTAGGTTATGCTGGTTCAGTGCAAAAATCTGTTAAAAAATTAAAGAGACAGGAGAAACCCATGTGAAACACACAAAAAGCATGGGAAAAAAGGTTACAAAATGACTGTGATGTCTTAAAAAAATATTTATATGGAAGCCTTTCCTCTTTTTCATATATTTCCTAATATGTGTTTTGCACAAATTGATTAGTACAGATTAGTACAGATTTGAAATACTTAAATAAAGTTGAAAAAAATATTGGAACATAATTCAGGCGTGGCTTTAAAACAATCTTAATTAGTTAGTTGATACCATGGTAAGACATGCACTACTAAGACTCTTAATACATAGCTTCCCATCTGTGTTTTATTTAAGCTATAATTTCTTTCTTGTTCCAGTGAGGATCTGCTCTGTTTCCATCATGAATCTTTGGTTCCTATTAAAAAAACACTGTGCTAACATTTATCTTTGTTATAGGCAATGGGTTGATACTTCAATTTTCTCATCAACTTTCAAATTATCTTTACTAGGAGTATCAATTTTTTTTACTTTATTTCTGAAACCACATTGTCTACATTTAATTACAGATGTAATTTTACATCATTATTTTGAAACCTGGGCTTTTGGAGACAGCTTTCCATTTTTCAGGGTATTTTTATATCATTATAATTCACTTATTTTCCACAGCTCTGACCAACAGCATTTTCTTTGAGGTCAATAAAATGCCAGTATCTGTACAAAGGAGCTAGCTATCTACATGCAAACATGGGCAGCATCCCACCACTTCACAACAGAAAAAGAATCAGTACCTCTGTTAACCTCTTTTCTCAGTTTATTCAAGTAGCATTTCAATTATTTTGCTTTATTCAGTTAACTCTTGGTTGGGGTAACAGATTTGTCCCCAGTAAGGTTAATGTGGGTGAGTGGCAATGTGGAGGGATGATGTGATGTGTGCAGTATTTATTTTAGCATTGAAGGAAAATTTAGTTTAAAAAATGTGGCTTGTATGAAGTGTTTGTAATGGCAGAAGACAGGACTATTTTTTGACCTCCTATGAGTTCCACTGTTGTGCGCTAGTTTCTGGGAATTTCATCTCCTTAGGCTTGAATTTGCTTCTAGACCCTTGATTTTGGAGTTCTGGTGGAACATAACAGTGCCAGGAGCCTACTGAGCAGGTTGTGCCAGCCTGGGGGGGCTGCAGGAAACATCAGGGCTGGGGCTGGACCCTGCATGGACAGACAGACCTGGCTGTGGGGTTGGGCACCCTGGGCACGGGAGGGACAGGGGACATGAGATTTAATCCTAAAAAGTGAATGGCAGCAACTTCAATTATTGCAGTGACCTTTTGGAAACCACAAATGTCAGAAGGAGAGCTGTATTTTGTGGGTGAAGTCAGGGCTATTTCAGAGCTGGAAGAGAAGTATCTGCCTATTTTACATATTCTTAATGTTATAATACCGTCTGTTTGGGCAAAAGAGCACAGCACCATCTGCTACCCTCTTTAAAAGTTACAGCATCTGCTTTCCAGATGTGTTGCCAGTGCATCTGGCAGCAAGGTGAAGCTCACCCGGGCCCCTCAACCAGGAGCAGGGGCTGCCAGAAGCTGTAGCGAGGCCTCAGAGACATGGCAGGGAGAGCAAAGCACCAACACCTCCCTCCTGTCACTGACAGGAATTAAAAGCTCTTCATGACAGAGAAACATTTCTTTTGTGATCCATGCTACATGACAGAACACAGTGAGAATTTATTTCATTTGATATTCTATAAGTTGCTACAACTTTAAGCTGATTAGAAGCTGTGAATAACATCATTTTCTCCTAAGATAACTACGTAAATGATCAATTTTACCCTTTTATTTACAGCATTTCAAAAAAGCCCTCAGCTTTACCTGCATGAGCAGTCACACTAAAATTCTCAAGGCAGTTTGCAGGCATAAGGATTGGTACCTGCTTGGCCTCATACTCAGGGTTTGCAGAACCCCTTTAACAGCAAGGAGGGAGACCAAAGGGGTAGGAGTTAATTTTTTACATGAATACATATAAATCAGTGTCCTGGGTTGACTATATGATGCTTTTATCCCCAATCATCTCATTCTGTTTATGTTGAATAATAAGTTTTGCACCTTTTAGAGTGTTCCAGAGATTGAAGGGGGGAGAGAAGAAGCGCGCAGTTTGTTTTCCGACACCGCACTCCTCCTCCACATTCCTGCTCCTGGACTGTTGTCTGTGGATGAACAGACAGTGGGACAGAGCTCTCCTTTGCTTTTAGTTAGTTTAGCTAGCTGAGGCAGAGAAGTTCCCTGGACTGGTTTTTTTTCCTTTTCCTTTGGACCTCTTGAAACTGCTCTGGACTGAACACCCAGGAGAGCACCGGCAGCTGCACCTGTGGCCCACCGGGCCGGGCCTGGCCTGCGACAATTCCAGCAACGGAGGGACTGATCAGAGACTGAGTGAGCTGAGCTTCAACCCGGGTTTTCTCAGTTTGTCATCTCTTTTAGAGTGGCAAGGGGTCTCATTGTTTGATATTGTTTTGGTTTTATTGTTTAATAAACAGGTTTTTTCCACCTTTCTCCAAGGAAGTATTTTTTTCCCTCCCGGACCAGTTGGGAGGAGGGGCCGATTGGATCTGCTTTTCCCACCGGAGATCCTTTGGGGGATTCTTCCCCAAATTTGCTCTAAACCTGGACAATCAGGCAGTTTATTTTGCTGCATTTTGAAGCATTTCAGGGAGTCATAGAATTATTAAGGTTGGAAAAGATCTTTAAGAACATCAAGACCAACCATCAACCCCGGCAGCACCACCACGTTCACCATTAAACCATATCCTCAAGTACCACACCCACAAGGTTTTTTTGAGCACTTCCAGGATGGTGACTCCACCATTTCCCTGGGCAACCTGCTCTAATGCTTTACAACCTTTTACATAAAGAATTTTTTCCTAATATCTAATAGAAAAATACCCTGATTCAACTTGATTACATTTCCTCTTGTGCTGTCATCTAAATCCTGTTTTCATTTGACAACAGAATAATTAAGATGCAGAAGTACCATTATGCAACAATTTTTATTATAAGTCGGCTTTTGTTGTTGCTGCTTTTGGAAAAAAACCAAAACATATTCACACATTTTGTATTAGCAAAAATAACTCTGGTATGGCATGACCTTTGAATACTGTGAAACAATAATTATGAGAGAAAAAAAACCCCACAATCATTTAATCAGCTGCAGTTTTCTGTATTTCCTTAAATCACACATATGTTTTCACTCTAAATATGAATAAAGATGAGGTGAGTGCTCATTTTATGCACATCATTTCAGCCTTTCTTAATGAGCAGGCTTATTTTCACTGCAATTTATGATTTCTTTTTCTTTTGAAGTTTTTACAGGTAAAAAAACAGAACAAAAAGCATCACTTTCCAAAAGTGCTGTGGCACGTTTTAATTGAACAGCTGTATAGCGAACTTGCTGCACATGTTCAGGCAACAGCAACATGTTAATAAATCCCATTAATTCCCTTCCCCTGAGGTCTTTGCTCACTGTTTGACTGACAAAGTTCAAATTTTATTTGTTATGACAGATCAGGCTTTGATTTTCCTCTCTCTGGGGAAATGCCATCCTGTTATTTTAAGGTGAATTGTTCAGTTCAATTTAAAAAACTGCCTTAAGTTCTCATGACTGTTAATGCAGGGCAGCTGTTTAAGTCAAACAGTTCCTCACTTTCCCTGACAGAAGGGTTATATTGATTATGAAAAAATGAAGATGGTAGATGGGATGGACAGGGATCTTCCAAGGGATTCAGTCCACAACACCTGGAACACCCTGCTTCCCTGGGCTTCAAAAACCTGCACCACAGAAAGATGAGAAAATAACTTTCTCTTTTCCCTTCTCCTTTAACTTGTTTGGATTTTGTTATTTTTAGTATGATTCCTCCACTAATGCTTAGATATCCAGCCACTTCTGTGCAGTTGGGTGCAGCTGGGAAGTCCCAGTTTGTGATGTCTCTGCCCTGGCTTTGCTTCTCTTCTGTCACACATGTGTACCTACAGGTTGACCCAAAAAGCTGAGCCAGAATGTGAAGTGGGAGAATAAAAATCCAACCTTATCTAATCACAGCTTTCTGAAAACCCATTTCTCAAAATAAAGGAGTATAGATTGTTCTTGAAATCCCCAAACTGTGGATTACCAAAAGCTGCTCTGGGACAAATAAGAGAAATGAGGCTATCATTGTATGTGACCATGGGCAGACATCAACAGTGAATCAATGCTGGAAAATTCTGTTCTCTTCATTTTTAAGACCTGATGAGTTTCAGTCGTCAGTTGCACTGATTAGTGGAAATAATTTTGTGTCCCAGGAAACTTTCTGAATTTTTCTTTTCAGCCCCACTACTGCTTTGCTTCACACTTGTAATACTTAATGTAATAGGTTTATAGCATTTTTCCATCAGTAAAATTGATAATTAAACAATTGATCCTATAGAGCACCTTGTAACACCTTATGTTAAAAAAAAATGGACTGTGCTCATATCTTTTCACAGCTGAGCTGTTTGAAAGGAATTGAGGGTACATTTCACACCATGGTATCACTTCATAGAGTTTTAAAATGAACTTTATTATTGGCTTTTTAAAAAATATTCGCAATTTATATTGACCTTTTTCCCACAGACTGCCATTACTTTTATATGCTCAAAAAAATGCAATAGGTTAGAGGCAGATAGTTTTCTTTTAAAGAAAAATTGCTGCTGTATCTCTGAATTACCTCGAATCTCTGGAAATTGAATAATTTTGTTTTTAAAGATCAATTTTATTGCTAAGATAAGTCTTAATTTTCTGCAGTTCTCTGAGGCATCAGCTCTGATTTTTCAAAGCATATATATAATGTTTTCTAACTTCTTGATCTTCAGTAAGCAGAATGATATTAGTATTATATTCATCATGAAAAGTAGCATTATAGTTTATTTATGGGGTAACTGAAATAAGAATGACAGCCAGTCTAACGACAAGAATTTGAAATTCAGTGTGGGACCACCACACAGCTCTGTTTCACTGGTGAGTGGTGAGAAATTCCCTTCCACTGAGTCATTAGTGGCTCATACATGCCTGAATTATTTCAGAAGTTCACTAAAATGTTAATTATGTTTTTAAAAATCTCTATCTGCCTTATGAATGTTGAGGGTCTTTCAAAGTGATACACATTCTCGGGGAAGTACAATCAAAGCCAGAAATAATAAAAATGCTGTCCAAGCCCCATGAATCCTCAAAACTGCTCACTTGTCTTCAAAATTAATTCTAAACATGAAAATCCACTATTAGAAAGCTCTTGGAAAAATCACAAGAGATTCGTGCCAGAATTAAACCAAACTGATACCTGTCCTGTGCTGATCTGCTCCTGTCAATCATCTTTGTCAGTTTTTCCTACCCCTAGACATGCTATCAGGAGTGTCAAAAATCTTGCACAAAAATGTCTATATTTTTCCAGTCAATGCAAGAAAAAGAATCATAGAAGCATCAAGGTTCAAAAAGACCTCTAGGATCTTCAAGTCCAACCTGACATTGCAAGGTTCACAACTGAACCAAGTTCCCTTGGAAGGTATAAATTAAATTTCAGATAAGTAGGGCACATGTAGGTGGTCAGGGCAAGTTTTACTCCTCCAGCCTGTCCAGGTCAGCATTCCTTGCTAGCCATCAGGGCTGGCAGAGTTCAGGGCAGAACTTTTGTCCACAAATAAGTGCTGCAAGGGGCAAGACCTACAATTTCTGTGTTTTCCATGGACACAGCACATATTGTGTCTGGCACTCTCTCAGAAGAGGGACTGTGCAAAGAGGTACTACACAGCTGAGTACCAGGAGCATGCTCATGACCTGAATCCTCTGGTCTTGTGACCTATTCCACTCTCACTGCCCACAAGTGATGGAAAAATATTAGCTTTCATCCCTATTCTGAGTGCTGCTATGAGTACTTAATCATCTCTTAGACTGATATTTTATGCCAGATCTCACATGGGGTTTGCTCCATTTAAAAGAAGGAGACTTACAGAGAATTAGTAAATGGGAGTGGAAAGGTAGTACTCCACGTCAGGACTTGTAGAGCTCGGATTGTGGTATGCCTGAGCACAGAAAAATTCCATTCTTGCATGACTGAGGAAAATATAATCAGCAAAAGTACTGGAAAAAAACTTGCCTAATTACATATTTACACAATAGAGAGAAATGGCATTGGAGTTTTTCCACGTTTTTGGTTATATAATGCATGTTTAACAAAACTCTCTGATTATAACTGCACATATTTACTCAAGAGATGTAAAAGGCTTCAAAGAAGATATTTCATGCTCCAGGAAAGATTTAAAAAATATTTTAATCATTTGCTATTGCTTAAAAATCTGTTGCCTTTCAGTTTATAAATATATTAATGGAATATTATTTAATATATAAATATGATATAATATTTATCATATTAAATAATTTTCAGTTCATATATTTTATATAATATTAATATCCTATAATAATGCTCTTTAAGTCTCTTTATTATAGCTTTCAGCCAATAATAGCTTGGAACTGAAGCCTGAGTGAGATATTCCTTCTAAAACAGACAAAAATAGACCACAAGGGCTTCAAAATTTTCTTTTCTCTAGGATAGTTATCCAGGATAACTGCAGGATGCAGCCCTATGTCCTGTAGAACCAAAATATCTTCATGTATTAACACACAAGGGATGTGATGCCTTCTTGGATGACAGAGGCTGTTGTAATGAAAGGTCACCAAAATAAAAACAAAACCCAAACATAAACTGTTAACACTGGAGCAGCAGAGTTAAATAGGACAAGTCCACCCTGCTGAAAAACAGAACGACTCATGCTTTTTCAGCTTCCCTTCTAAGTATTGGCAAAAAGGCAAAATCCTGAAATGGACCGATTTTCAAACAGATGTTATTATGGAAATATGGAAACAACCTTAAAGGACAGGTTTCTGGAATAATTTGCTTTTTTTCTTTTAGCTAAATATAATCTTTGCCTCTGTCCATCCCATGGGCTTCCTGCTTCATGCCTCACACTCTGGACACTCCATTGCATGGAGCAAAGGACTAGCAGCCTCTCCCTGCATCCTATATTTCAGCTTCTTTTCTGCTCCTTCCCTGCTTGTGTCACAGCACACAAACAACCCAGCAGCCTCCCACCCCTTTCTGCTGGCAACCACAGTGCCCTGGAGCCTCACGGCCATTGCTCTTCCACCTGTCCCTTTCTCCTTCCTCAGTGACTGCTCCTGGGCTCAGCCATCGGGATAGAGAAGCCAGTGTGTTCTCCTTGATCCTGGCACACTGGGAAAGCTGCACCCCAGCTTTGAGGTCAGTAGACCTCCATCCCAGGAGGAAAGGGGGGTGTCAGGTAAGACAGAAGTGTCATCACCGCCTGGGGGGTCAGGAAGGTTCAGGAAGAGGCAGGCATCCTGCCCTTTGGCCTGATTCCTACAGGAACCAACAAATCTCCACAGGTTGTCTCATTTCTGAAGCCAGTATTTTTTGATGGAAGAATTGCTCTATCAAAGATTCCTCTTTTTTTCAACCATCTCTAGCCCTGAGAAAAATTTATTGAGGTTTTGTAGAAGCATCATGTCCTCACTAGATCAAGCATGGACACAAAGCTGCACCACTGAATCATCCGATGCAATGCAAAATAACTCAGCACAGCAGGGCTTTAGAAGAAGCTCAGGGAACAAGTGACTCAACTGCTTGTACCTTCTGTCATGATGAACTCCCAACTGAACAGCAACTTTATTTTGTTAGTACAAAAGCACTCTTTAGTCAACAGGACTTGCACACAATTGACAGGGCTACAAATTAAATCAAAATTTTTCTTCTCCTTGAGCATGTACAATAAAGTAGTGTCTTCACAGTAAGTAATGATAACAATGGTACAAGGGCTTGAGATGATGGGTCTGCATGTCCTCACCAGAGACCAGAGATAAATTATACCCAAGACAGAAGAAAACTCCCTTTTGCAGAAGCCATTAGCAAATCCATTTCTTGTTTTAATAGATGCATCTCCATCCCACATTTTTGCATTCCCTTTAAATATGTTAAATATCCAAATACATTATCAGGCAGAGAAGGATATTAGTCGAATGCTGGTTTTTAATCTGTGACAAATACATTATGTATAATAGATTCCTCTTAATATTTCATAATAATCTTCATTGAATAATTGATCTGAGTCTAATTTGTAATGCTCATTACTCATATGAATTGAGAATGTTTTTCATCTTGCACTATAGATCCAGCACAGGCAGAGACAGGAGCTGCGACTGCTGCTCTCATTGTGTTAATCAAGAGCCAGAGCCTGGAGAGAAGCACAGGTGCAGGGTGGGAAGCACGTCCCTTCCCTGGGAATGCTCAAGGACAGAAATTGCTTTCCTGAGTGCGCTCTGACGTATGCTGAGTGCATGTCAGCAGAGTGAAGGGCATGTCTCATGCTATCTGTTCAATTGCGCTGTCACCGCCAGCTCAGGCATGTCTTTTCCTGTGTTGACATGCATGACAAATTGCAGAAAAAGCTCTGACTGCTAATACTTTCTTCCTTCATCCCAGCTTTCAGTGCCGGTGAAATGCAGTTAAGCCTCATGAAAGGGCTGTGCTCATAAATTCTTGTTAGATATGTAATATTTTGCTACGTGCGCTGAGATGATCTGTCACAGAATAACTCTGCTCGTATTTTGGAATCCTGCATGTTCAATCTATTGTGACAATCACCACTTAAAAAATCGAAGGATTTTTTTTTTACATTGTAATATTACAAGATGCCAACAAATTATTAGTACCTGTGAGGATCTGTTGACTGAACCATAGCTGAATGTAGGCAAATTTTCTTGCTGTAATATGTTTCTGTAGCACAAAAATATACCACAGTGTCTGAACCATCAGAGCAGTGTTTGGACACAGCAGGTGAATTATCCAGCCTATTAACAAATAGGCTAACCCAACGAAACCAGCAATTAGTCATGTAACGAGCAAATATTGGTGGAGGTATTTTAATTTGTAGAAACTATGAAGCGAAAAATGTGGGAAACTTGTTTCAACAGCTGTGAAGTCGTGCTCTTACAGGAGAACTGTGGACCTTTTCAAGCCTCAGGTAGTTTAAACAGATGTCTTGCACTCTACATTAGTCAAGCAGTAACAGGTCACAATAAGCATGAAAGAAAACCCAGGGTGAGAGGATGTGGTAAAGCCCTTGCTGCAGCAGACAGACAGACAGGAACAGCAAGACACAGCTTGCTGCACCTATGCCCAGCACTGGATGGGACTTCCTCCCTTTTCTACATCTCTGAAATGTCTCAGACCTCACCTAGAGATAGTTAAGGTGAAGACTTCCATGAACATAATAGGGTTTACATCAACAATTTTTATGTGAATCTTTGCAAACTTCTTTTTAATTATATTCTATTTTGCGTAAGAGGGATTCTTTTTGTCCAAATAGAGTATTTTATTTATTTCCTCTTCCACTAGAAGTTCTTTGCAGTAGGAATTATTTCTTCATATGTGAAGGTGAGACACGCAGGCATTGAGTTCTAGAATTTTGAGGGAGGCTAATTGTATTATCAATACAATCATTTTCAAGCATAGAAACCTATCTGTCCTAGAGTATATAAAACAAGTACTTTGGTACTCTCCATCCTTCTTTCCAGGGAAAGACTCTGTTGAGAAATGAAATGGAAAGAAAGATTTGTTGAAACAGAAAACTGTGGTCTACCTTTCTCCTCCTCCTCCTCTCCTGTGTCAGAATTGACACGGGAGACCAAAGCCCTTCTGAGCAAACCTGGGCATTACCCACTCTTTTGGTGCATGTATGATAATATGCATGATTTTTTCCAGCACCAAAAATTATCAAACAAGATATACTGTGCTTGACCCAAGCAGTCCTGGCAGTACTTGCATCTCTTAAGATCCTGAGTCATGTTCCCCTCTCAGGTTTTTCATTTTTCATCTCTGACCTGGGCACTTGCATTAGGTCTCCCAAATAGATCTGAAAATGGGGTCAGGTGTTCACTGGAAGTTAAATGTCAGAGAGGATAGGGATGCTTCACAGGATTTTTGAATGCCCTACCTCTAAAAGCCTTACACTGATTAGTCTCTTCCTTAAGCTCGTTCTCAACCCAGGTTATTTGTGTTGCTAATGTAAAAGTTAGAGAGTGAAAACCTCTAATGCTGAATATGCACAGATGAATCCCACTGTTTCTGTGTGCAGTGCAGAGCATTTCCAGATGGCTTTTGACGCATATTAAGTGTTTATTATGTTTTCTAAAATTATTTGAGTTTAACAAATTATAGCTATCTGAAAGGAGAGAAAACACAAACAGATACACAACTATAACGTTTCAAAATGCTAAGTAATTGTTTGTAATTTCCATTCTGAGATATTTGTTTTCACGTGTGGTAAAATATTTTTGTTGTGTGCTCTCCAACAAGTACTTTTGAAAGCAGCTTCCAGAACAAGGTGTTCCTACTCAGTGTTTGAACTCCTGGCAAAAAGAGAATAGGGATGAGGAAACCCTTAAAAATAAAGCAGGCAAATAAGGATCACCAACCTGCCAGGATAAATGCATTCAAACTGGTTTGTTAAATCTGATCATTTCCCAGTAAGACTGTCTTTATTTTTTCCTTTTTTGTATTTATTTTGGTGCATAGTAAAATATTTCCAAAGCACCAAAGTGCTCTATTCAGAATGTTAACTGTTCAAGTTAGCTGCTATGGCTTCTTCTTCACTTCAGAGAGAGCCCCAGGAAGCAGAAGGTCCCAGTATTTTTTTCATTCCTGTGCACAGCGACATGCCTTTTTATTGCAGATGCTCCATTGAAGGAAAACTTGCAGAAGAGGGCATGAATATTGGGTTAAATCACTTGGGAGCTTGACCTTCATTACAACTCACCATGAATTATGTTCATGATGCTTACCACCCAAGCTAGTCAGACATCTCTCTAACTCTGGTGAATTCTGGTCAAAGCTAGTCACAAAAGTCTTTTTGCTGGGCTGGATCTGAAGTCTTGCAACATCTACAAATTTGTGCTTAAGTATCTAAGTCACCCTAGAAAAAACTAAAGTTTAGTCCCTCTACTCCTAATCTCCAAATGTTGTGATAACCAGTGAAGTCATTGAAAGTGTAGTGAAAGAACAGCAGACAAAACAAATTAAAATTTAACATGAAGTAAAATTCAGTTTGCTTCCAGCTCACCAAAACAATTTTCACATAATCATCAAGATTTAATTAAAATTTCTCTTGCACCTCTTAAACTGCCTGAACTGATGTTTGAGGTTATTTTCCCCTTTTCACCTCTTGAATAATTTTTTTCCCATTTATAGGTGAAATGGAGAAAAAACACCTGAAACATCAAGCACACTTTGAAATGGTATTCATTGCTTTTCCCATAAGGCTTCCAGGATCTTAGTAAATGGTAGGTTTCTCAAGGGTCAGATCAGCACACCTCCCATTCATGACCATAAACTGGAAAAGGTGGTTTTGTAACATACCTGGGGAAACCTCTCCCATGACTTCTGAATTTAAAGACAGGTTATGCAATCTCTTGGAGTCACAGTCTTGAGCATTTTCAGAAACCAGTGTTGGATTTTCCTCAATGATAAAAAAGCAATGATCAGATTCAAAGCCCTAGAAAGGAGTCTTTGAAAATCATCAGTGAAGTACAGGTAAATATAGACAGGGTAAGAGTGCTGAGGTAATAAACAAGGGAATATTAGGCTGTGTCAGAAGATCCCTTTGGAAAGCTCACAGTCAGCACTGCTAGAGAAGTCTTCAGAAATTTACCAGACAGCATTTCACATGGCCAGGAAGAAAAGACAGGTATAAGAGGTGAATTAAAGCTGGTCCATCTGAGCTGTGCTGGGCATTCAAGACCTGCCAATCTCAGTTTAGGTGAGGTTACTAATTATTTCTTCTTAACTTCACCTGTACACATGAATATTTTCATAAGTTCCCAAACAAAGAAAATATTTGTTTGCATTTCTCCCCAGGGCAAATATTCTCTGCTGCTAATTCTCTTATAGATGGAAAGTACTATATTATTTCAACTCTACAAGATGCATTTTCCTTTCTGCTATGGAGCACTCAGGACTGTGCATAGACAGGGGCAGAAGCTGAGGTATTTTTGCTGTCCAGTATGAGAATGGCAGGTTACAGCTGGCAACTCCTTATGCCTGCACTGCTGAAACCTAATTTTCCCAACCCCTCAGTCATCCTGGGTATATCCACTGCATTGAAAACACCAAACAACAAACCAACCAAAAAACAACCAGAACGTGAAAGAAAATGAAGGTGAAAAAGACAGTGAAAGGCAGACTTCTTTTAACAGAATGAAAAGCTAAATCTTCTTTTTCTCCAGAATTTTCAGTGAAACAAATGCAGGTGGAAGGATCAGTGGAAGAACAGTTTTCCCGTTTGTTCTTTTCCTGCACAGGGATTTAGATCCCAGCAAGTCCAAGAACTGAAATATGTTTTAAGGTGTACTATAAAGGTCTTCCATTTTGAATCATTATTTACACCAAAGCAAAATAAAGCAAACAGAGTAAATAACATTTCCCAAATATCAGTTATTCCATATACCTCCGTCTGCACAAAGATTTCCTTCTCATATTTTTTTCTCTCTTAATAGGTTGCAATTTAGGAAAGTCTTTCAAATGTGAAAATTATCCTGTATGCTTAAATTCTGTAATTACTGAGTATTTTGGAGAATAAATCAATATCTAAAGAAAAGAAGTCTGCTTGAGCTCCATGTTCAAAATTAAGTCCACTTTAGGGCTTTACTGAATTAAATGCGCATTTGACCCATACCTCTGTCCTAAAGCCATTGGGAAGTAAACACTCACATTACTCAAGTTTTTTGAAATCTCTTACATGAGAATCCTGACTTAATGTCTCCTAGATAATTTTGTTTATATTTTTATCTTTTCACACGTTCTTTAATATTTCCAATGCCATGAAATCAAAAGACCATGCTTTATTTCACAAAATGACTCATCAGAGCTACGAAAGTTACCCTATTTCTTCTGAGGTTCTACATGGAATCCTGAATATCTGTCGTGTGTTTTGGTTATTTTTATCATCTTCAGATGTTCCCTGGTTCTTTCAGGAAATCCACCTTCAAATTTTTGATGGTATTTTTTCTTCCTTGGTATTTTAAACAAAATGTATGTCATGTTCCTGCACTGTACTATTCTGACCTCTTTAAGTCTCCTTGCAGTTTAACTTCCTTCTATTTGCCGATACACTTAATTTGATGTAGCTGTCAAATTTGACCAATGACAAATGTAACAGCCCTTTTAAAATAATCACAAGATCTTAAACACTAATGGTTATAGTACTGCTCAATGCATTAACCTCAGCTCTCTGTATGACAGAGTTTCTAATCTATTATGTGATACTGGATGCTTTGATTCCAGCATAAATCAATAATGTAGCACTATAGTACATGCATTATGGAATTTCACATGTAAGGAAATACCTGTTTGGTTGGTTGGGGTTTTTTTATCTATATTACAATAGGTTATACTTGTCATGTAGTAAAAACATATTTTTTACTATTTCAGAGTGATAGTTCTATTATAAATATTCATACAGGAATCATTTCAGGCCTTATCAAATCCAATACAATAGATGATTAAACAGGATTGATATTAGTATAATGTTTGGGGATTTTTTGTGTGGTCAAACCCTTATGAGGTGAACCTTGCACATGTCCATGCAGAATATTATATGAGAGTATAAGTTTGCATTTCTTCAAGCCAGCTCACCAACCAAAAGTAGGTACATTAGCGCAGTTCCTGAGTTTGGATAACTCAGCTGGAGCAGAACATCAGAAGATCAGAAGGTTCTAGAAGGTTCTGGCACACAAGTCCTCTGAGAGGAATTAGTTCAGCTATCTCTGCAATGCACAAAGCTAAATGTCTGTACCTACTGCAATAAATACTTCCATGGATTCCCATCTTCTGCAGCTAGTCAGGTGTGTAGTGCTGGTAGACCCCATACAGAGATTCATACCTTTTGAAAATAAAGGGGAAGAGGACCAACAAGAAGGCAGATTTCCAAAACTGTCCAGATTTCAGTACTTCTGACAAATTCAAAAACTTCCCTTTGGCCTAGAAGAGCTTTCTCAAAATGTTACTCTTAACAAATACTTATTTTTGCTAAAATCAAAATGATCAAGCAATAAAAAGGAGCAGACTTTTTTTAAGACACCTTATCTACACTTCCAAAGAACAAGAACAGAGAAGCACAGCAATTGGCAATTCAGGCCAACTATCAGAAAAGCTGACTGCATATAAATCTAAATGAAAAAGATCAGTTATTTTTTCGTTTAAACTACAATAATTTCTCTTCAGCATTCAGAGGGCTCTGCCACCTCCTTCTACTCTCCAGCTGTAAAAATTCTTCACAAAGTACTGAAGTAAATAATGAGCTAATGCAATTGATGTTGTAAAGTATTTACTATTTTTGTTAGCCTTAAAGAAAGTGCTGACAGATTATTGTGTCCATTTCTCTGTGCCGTACCATCAAATTTGTGTCTAATAAATCAGTTAATTTCAGTATAATTATACTTGGAGAAAGACTGGACCATGATGGCCATTGTTAGTCATTTCTTGTTTTCTCAGTCAATAGTTCTCCTTACTGAAAACTTGAATAAAAAATTATATAATATTTTTATTTTTTACAATTCTTTTTTCCAGCACCAATTCTTCATTGAGTGAGCAGTGTCCTTGGGAGGGTTACTTTTAATTTGCTCTCCCTTCTCATGTACATTAGCAGTTCCTTATGCATCATAGGAGAATTTGTATTTGATATTCCAAAGCTCATAATCTGGGGTGCAGAACTTCCACAAATAGATTCCCAGAAATAGAATGAGCAGAACCAAGAGAAAGGAGTGAAAAGATCTACCTCCTCCTGCTGTCCAGGGTATCAGAAGTCCTAAGGCCTTAACTTTAATGTCTCACACATATCACAGCCCCTAGGAATGCAGTTGAAAGGATGATTTGATGGAGTTGAAATGATTTGGAGGTTAGAAGAACATCAATGAGTTGAGTCTCTGAGCTCTGCCTGTCTGAGTCCATTGACTTTGCACCCTTGCTCATTATCATCATAGCAGTTCTACCTTACACAGTGTCTGCCACTCCTCACTTGAACGGATAACTCACACAGCAATTCCTCAGAAGAGAATAATTGTGAAAACTCAGCATTTTGTCAGTGTGAGGTAGAAGTCAGACACAGCAAGGTCTGAAGTGCAGTAAGACTTTTTACAGCAACTATGTTGTTTTCAGTCCATGAGGTACAGGGTGCAAGGGTGGGGGGACAGGAGGACAGGACAGAACTCACTGTACCCTCTGCTCAGCTTGTAGGTGAAAGCAATCTCTGCAGTGGGGAGAGAAGGGACTGAAAGCCACACTGCCAACTCCACTGACAACAGGGAAAAGGAGATCGTAGAGAAATGTGGGAAAGTTTGAACAATTTATCTTATCTACACTAAAATGCATGCTCTAGCAAAGTCTATCTCCATTTCCCCAACAAAAGCTAAGAAAATGAATAGACAGTGTCTTTAAGACACCATGGTTATCATCTCTCTCTGCACTACTCAGGAATATGGTGGGAGGTAGCAATATTTGACTGTATCTCAGTTAACCTCTTGAAACTGCAGTGAGAGATGGCAAGTAAGAGTAACTGCAGCAAGAGTATTCACTACAAAAGTTCCAGAGCATTCTTTGGTCTGCTTCACACTGTCAAGCTAGCTGAAGGAACTCTTTGGAATCTGGTGAAGTAGCTGTCTCCTAACATGCCAATGAAGACATGACGCTGCATTTCCTTTGCTGTTTTGGGGCCTGTATGTGAATTGGCAAGATGGCATTACTAAGAAATGAGTCTTAGAAATGTGCAGTGATGGAGCTCTCAGCCTGCATGAGTATGCCAAGCCAGACAGAGCAATAGGTCCTCTCACTGTGGTGGCAGGGCAAGGCACATGAGAAATGCCACACTATATTGGCAGATTTTTCAAGGATCATAGAGATGTCCCCTGCTGGGCAGTTTAGCCCCACGTCCAGCCTGAAGGAAAGATTTGTAATCTAGCAATCTTTCCTGGGATAGGATGAGAGGCTTTCAGGCAGCAGGTGCCCAGGGCTCTCTAATGGAATTACCCCACAATTTTCTACTTAGAATTTGTATTTTATACACCTACAATAAAAGAAAGATATTACAAAGAAATCTCCTTAAGAACCTGGGGAGAAAGGACTTGGTTGATTCATAGTCCCAATTCAGCCTCAAATATGGAAATGAAGTTCTAACAGGAAGATGATTTGAGCAGAAGGAAAAGCTGAATTTTATTTCTTCAGTTACCTTGAGAAAAATTCACAGGTACTAGACTAACAAAGCTAAAAACTAGTAAAATCATGTGCCTGGTAATATGTTCTTCTTCTGTGCCAAAGCAATGAATTTTGTCTCATCAACCAGTTGTCTCTTGGATGTTCTGTTTTCAAGCAATTACAGAGTTTTAGATACAACTTCACATTATAAAAATTTTATTGGATGTGTAAATTGAAAGGGTGTTCTCTGTTGAACTATAAAAATAAGAGTAAGCATAAAAGAAAAAATTCAATAAATGAGATATATATACACTGGATATTGGAAAGGCAAATTAATGCTAAGCAGAATAATAAGGGCTGGAATTGGACCAAAGGGCAAAAATAAATAATTATTAGTCAGGCTAGAAGTAAATTGCCTGTCTTCCAAAGAAGGCACTTGAGCCCAGCAGCAGAAAATGGAAAATGTACCCCGACCACATTTATGGATTATTTTTCAGTCACGAAACAAAAGTTATCTATGCAGTTGCCAATATGTCCTGTGAACCAAGAGTAGTAATAAAGAAGAGCTTAGAATAAAACAAACTTTATCTGAGAAGAAGGAAACTGAAGTTCATACAACTTAACTTTATTTGAAAATGAAGGACATTTTGATTTCACTGCGGAATTATGATACATGAGGGAAGATATAGCTTGACTAGGAGCAAGAGAACCTGAACAATATAGTTCAGACTACTAGAACCACTAAGAAATATTTCCTGACCAAAATATTTCAGAGTTTTAACTAACATAAACCACTAAAATTTTAAAGGTTTCCACAGAAATTAAGAAACAGGTTCTGACCTCTAGAACATCAAAGGATTAAAGGGAATTCTTTCTCCTATATGTCTGAATTCATGAAGTACTAAAATATGCTTTTTCTTCATATTTTGTGATATTCACTATACAGTCAGTAGAGTCTCAGGAAGGCTTGCAGACATCCTTCCTTCATGTTCCATATTTCAGAAACTGCTCCTTAAAATCTCCCATCATAACCATAAATGAACTTCAAACAGTCATGCAGCAAAACTTGTCTTTCATTTAACATTATTATGTCTTGTATTTCTAATAATAATGAATCTTTAAGTTCTCCTCAGACACAGAAGAAAGAAATCTTACAGAATAGCAAGTTTCATGCCCTTAGATAGGAAGATACTGTATGGGTAAAAAGAATCAATGGTTTACTTAAGTTATTTCAAAGCTGCATCTAAGTCAGTAAAAAACACTAAAAGCAGATCTCACTCGCAGGAAGCTTTTAAGGATAGAGCTTGGAGTTTGTAAAATACATGCGGGAATGATTATGTGATGATGACTTATTTAAAATATCCCTTAAGCACCTTTCCCTTTGCTGTCACATTAGTTAATCTCATGAAGATTCTGTTGTAAATTTTGAGTAATTTCTCAAAAAATATCTACATGTTTGACAGCTTCATCAAGTCACTGCAAGGTTCATAAATTCAATCAAAGATATAGTGTATTTCCTGGCTCTGATACACTCTTTGTTTAATTCAATAGAAAGTTTCTCAGGCCTCTTGGGGCAGTGAACCACAGCCTGCAGAACTTCAAGGTGCCCCTAAGACAATGCAGGTTGCAATGAAAGCTAGTGAAGCAAGCAAAATTTGTCAAATAAGCCACACCATTTAAGCTTACCTATTTAAAAATCTAATTTAAGTTTCCTTGTACTTTACTGTATGATATCTCTACCCTTTTAGCAAGAATTAGCAGATAAAAATCCAATATTGGCAAGTTTTTGCATATTAATAAATCAAATAAATACTAATAAATTAAAATTCAGGTGCAGGTAATGTTGTAAATGTATATTCACAAAAACAATATAGAATTGAATGGGCTTTTAGGATACTTGATAAACCAAAGTTTGTATGTCTGGGGTTCTTTTTAATTTTAACAGTTATAACTAAGTTTCTCATGTGTAAATTATCAGTTTTCAGTCCCCATATACAATCCAGGCTTCCTCACACAGCTCCTACTCTAAGGCATCATCATGAGTCCACAATCCTGCAGTTTTCTTCAATATTAGAGAAGCAAAGTTAAAAAGGAAAAGAGTTATTAACACAGCTGACAGCTGTAAAGTTTTGGCCAGCAAATGGCCAAAACTCACAGCATAATCTACTGAAACTATGTCACACAACAAGTATTAACCACCTCTACATCCCTCTTCCCACTTTATGCCTTTACAGGGGAAACATGCAATTCGTTGTGAAAAAAACCTGTGTCCAGCATTCATCCTGGCATTGAGTAAAAGGGCTCAAACCTCTGTGATGCCTTGATATATGATTCAGACCCTGTATTGTAAGGAGGCTGATAGAGGGTGAATATCAGAGTCAAATCATAGGTCAATTTAGGAAGCTTAAAGCTGGATTTCCTGACTTCAGTTGCTGTGAAGATAATTATTAACCCCTTGTAGTTAGTATAAATATTTTCATAATATTCACATTTCCTGATTCCACCCTGAAAGAAAGCAGGAAATGCCAACAATTGGGAGAATTGACATTTGCTAATGGAGCAAATGGCTCGCCCTTGTGTGCAGTACACATGAGCTGGATAAGTGAAGTTTTAAATGCTGATCCAAAGCAAATGCAAACCCTGAATTTTCTGAGATTTCCTCTTTATTGGAACTTCTTCTCACATCTTTTAGCTGTAAACTTTCTTGCCAACTCAAAACAGCCCTTTTGAAGTGATAGCCCTGTAGTGAAAGGAGAAAGTGCATGGCTTATAGTATCATCTTGTAGGGTGAGAGGCTAAAAAGAACAGGAGTGCTGTGTATCAGACTGGAGCTACAGGGAGAAAAAGAGAACATGTGATTGTCAGAAACAAGAATTTTGTAATATGAACGTATGACATGCAATATATACCTAAAGAAAATCCCAGGTTTTCAATGAAACTTCCTCCAGTTCAAAGAGAGCCCTCAGGTTTAACAATGTCAGAGCTAATATTATATATGTGACCTTAAATATTCATTGAGTTTGTAGAGATTTCATCTCCTTTTGCATTTATCAAGAATTATTCATAATATGGGAGTTTCTGTCATAATTCAGACACTTTAGGCCAAAAAATGTAGAAAGAAAACTAAAGCCCAAAAGAGAAAATGACAGCTACAGTGATGGAATGGGGATTAGTGACAGTTTTAAAGAAACTCACTGTACATCTATAATTTTCCCTTTTAACACCTTATCTTTAAGCTATACTTCATTTAAGATGTCGACACAGCTTGATGTCAAGTGCATAATTTATTGAATGCTGACTTTCTTGTATGATTTATTTTGTTGTTTTGCAAGTCAAGTACAATCTTGCAACTCTGTCTTATGCATAAAATACTAAAAAACCCCTTTGTGTTTACTGAAGCAGTGATCAAAACATGAACATTGTATGCCACATCTAGTTTAAAGCACAAATATGAGTGCCAAATTTGCCTAAAATCAAATCACTCATCCAGAATGCACAGTATCAAAGAGTTTTGATTCGATTTGACAAGGCAGTACAAGGCACTTAATGGAACATTCAACACACCAATACAGATTTGCTTTGCCTGTTGCATCACTCTCTACTTCCTGCTCCTTACTTTATGAGGTGAGAGAGTCGACAAAAAGGAGATTAGAGAGATCTAGATGGAAATCTGTACTTTGTAACTTGGCTTTTAAAATATTATTTATAATTTGTATTTCATCAAGATGGAGAAAGATACATATTCCTTATTTTCAGAATGCAGTGCCTGTATCTCTCTTCAAAACCAAAGACTAGAAATTAGTTTTTATAAGTAAAGTGATGAAGAAGTACATAAAAAGGATGAGTCACATGAACAAGAAAATTCAGTGATAAACCTTAAAAATAAGTTCAGAAATTGTTTGCAATATTGGGCATACAATTCATACCAAAGATTTAGGCACATGAAATTAATTTTCTAGGCTCATTATTACTGAATTCAGGCTTTATAATTGCAAAATGTAGTCCTAGCATTTGAAGACATTGCTTTTTTTACCCACAAGTGTATCCATAGTAAAATAAGCCTCATCAAATCCTTTTATGCAGAGGTAATATGGAGGAGAGGCAAAGCCTTTTCTAGAAAACAGCATTATTATTACTAGGGAATATGTCCTATACCTAGAAATACATTCACATATTTCTCTCTGTTCATCCCTCTCTCTTTCAGATGCCCACGGGTACCCATCTACAAGGAACCTACACACCACATCTGGCTCAGTTGAAGGACCTAGGTCTTACACTTCTCTCTTCTAACAGTATCAAATGTCTGCTCTTCACATGCAGCTCTCATGAGCTATTTGGTACTCTCTGATTGTGTCCTTTTTTATGGCTTCACAAGGAGTTTGCCCTTATGGAAAGAAATTAGGTATTAAAAAATTATTTTGAAGAAAAAAAATAGATATCAGATAATTCATTGGAAAGATATTAATGGAAAGGTTCATGATACACTAAAAAGTTAAAAAAAAAAAAAAAAAAAAAAACAAGAAAAAAAATCTGCATCAGAGTCATTCAATGCAAATTCACACAGGAATAGGTTTGCCACATTATTCTGTTTTTGTTTTCCCCCTCCAAGGGCCCTCTCTGTACCTGTTCCCAGGTCTCCCCCACCACAAGCCCACCCTCTGCATCAGGACTGCACCCTCTTGTCCCGAAACCACTGCCCCAGGCATCACCTTTCTCCTTTTTCCCTTTCAACACACAAAGGCAACATGAAATAAAAGGCTGGGCTCTTCAGAATGTTTTTCTCCCACAACTTTCAACAACTACAGCGCAATTAAAAGCATGAGCACTTCTAATTAATCAAACTGATAGTTTTACCTCCTCTTTAGAAGAACTGGTTTTCCACCAGCAGACTCCAATAGAGATGGACCGACAGACATTATTTATAATTAAATGCAGGAAAAATTAAACTGTAGAAAACAAGTAAAAAATTTTACCCAAAATAAAAACCCCTTTGTATCATCTGTCAGTTCTTGCCAGTGGGAAACATCACTGGAATTCAAGTATATATGTTTTATAAGATAAAAACTAAAGTTTAAAAAAGGGAAATGTGCTCTTCCGTGTTTTGAAAGGTAATTATTCTATGCCCTTATGTGATTGTGTGAAGTATGAAATAACAAAATATTCAGACTCCTCTAATTTAAGCCTGAAAAAAAGTAGAAGAAAATGGTTAGCTGCTGTCTTCCTGGTAAAGGCTTCTGGTGTAGTTCAGACCCGAAATCAATGTGACATTATTACCAGGGACATAACAAGAAGCAGCTTGGACCATGAAAAAGCTCTCTGGTTTTTCAAAACAAATCAGTCTTTTTTGGATGTGTGCACAGCTTGCTCCTCTTTAAATCTTCAGAGCACTGAAAACACGGCATTTAACTCCCAAAATCCAGGCAAGTTTGTCCTGAGAAATAGAAGTACTCCTACATAGACAAGATCGGGTTGTCTGTGACTGAGTTTCTTCGTTCAGGCTGAGCAATTGTTGGGTATTCTCGAAGGCTTCACAGAGACACTGACTGCATTTGGCATGCCTGCATTGGGTTGACACAAACATTTGTCCTCTTTGCACAGTCTAGAAGAAAAGAAACCACAATAGGTATTGAGGTTAAAGAATTCAACTTTGCTGGTCTATTCACACCAGACAAATAGAGTACCTGGAGTACCTGGAATCAGCACATTTCTACCTTAAAAATAAGGAATCCAAAGAGCCCCCAGTGACACCCTGGCAAGTGTTTCTCCCACTAGAAACTTGAAGTGACAAACTAGATTGAGGTTCAAGGCAAGGTTTGGGCTTCAATCCAGCATCCTTCAAAAGCCAACAGAGTTGCACAGCTCACCCTCTGCCCGATTCTCCCTCCAAAAAGAAAAGGATGACAACATGCAGGTCCTTGCTTCTGGGAAGTAATAATCCATGCAAATCAGCCAGATAATGCAAAATGACATTGTGGGGAAAAGAGCAAAGCAAGAAAGAACAGTCAGCCATTAATTTCACTGTACATCAAGGATTATTGACACATAAAATATCAGAAACTAAAACATTCCCCGTTTGAATTGAGCAACATCCTAGCGCAGCACCACACTCATTTCAAGAACTCTTTCCTTATAACATGTGATTGAAGCATAATTTTATTTGTATCTAATTTCAGGATCTTAGAAGTTCCTGAATTTCCAAATGATCCTATATATCTTTTCTCACAAAACCTTTTATTGTTAAGGAACATTGTGTCAGTCAGCCAGAACTCTGTTTGTTAAAGCACTGTGATTAGTTCCAAATTTTGGCTCTAATACTAAACAATAAGCATTTTCATAGATACACCAAGGATTCTGAATAGTTTCAGTTATTCTAAAATTTTTTGGAAAACTGTGGTTCTTAGAGACATGAATACTTTATTATAATACCTCAATTATTAGCTTTATTCTTAATGAAAATAATATAAAGCAGGGTATGTGTTTATAACACAATATAATATAACATAACACAAATAATAAAGCCAAGCCATGCACCATTCTGTCAAACATTCTGCCAAAATGGCAGGTGAGGAGAGAATGTGGAAGCAACACGATGAAAATGTCCAAGTCAGTCAGTACCAAAGAATGAGTTTTTTATTTTCTCCTGTCTTCCTTTTAACCACACGTCATACCTTCCTAGAGGCTGAATGTATATATATATATACATCATATATAATATTATATACATGTATGTATATATACACATTATATATGATGCTACATAATACAATGTAAGTCTGATCAGTTTCATCTGAACATTTCAAATATTGTATTTTAAATATTGATATCTCATTACTAGCTAGCAAACACTGTTAGGAACAAAACTCAGAACTTTTATTTTCTATAGGAGGAAATGATCCCCCCACTAACTTCATGTTCTACTCCAATTCATTAATTAAGATATATTTAATTAAATTTTTATCATTCCTCAGAATGGAGAAAACAATCTCTAACAATGGTCTACTGAGCTGTAGCCATTAATCTTAGGTCATAGGCCATGAAGATATGACCTTAAAAGGTACTTTAATTAACACCAAGTATTTGTTACAAGTGATAATCATGATCGTTTTAGTATGTGCCAAACAGAAGATAAGACTGATGAATCTCTTGTGGTTAGACTATTGATTTGTAATTTATATGAGAGAAAGATATTTAAACAGAAGGGAAAAGGTATCAAACGTTCAGATCAGAAGTTATAGTATCTTACAGGTCTCTGAGGACTTTGTTTTTCTTTTGAAGAACATGTTTCTCATGTAAGTTATTATTATGTACCCCACAAAATATAAAAATATTGAGCTTTACGGTATGACAGCCATATTTGTATACATTATGTTGACTTGTTGACTGTCACTCAAAATAAATACTTACAAAGTCCTAAATCTAAGCATTTGAGCACTTGTCTTCAGCCCTTTTATGATTTTGCAGATCAAATTTTCAAAATATCAGTATTTGTGAAGATCAAACTCAGAGTTCCCATTCAACAGTGGGTATCCAAGGTGAGTGGATAAAAAACTTTAAGACTTGTGCCTCATACACCTTTAGAAGTGTCACACAGCAAAGTGTTAAGATAAATGAAAGAAATACTACAAGTTGGCAAGTGACAATTCCCCAGATTTTTTGAAAGATCTGTGCTCTAAAGCTACAGATCTAAATATAATCTAAATTACCATAAGAGATACACCTGTCTCAACTTCCTGCAACAATGCTTGAGAATTGCCTTCTCCAAAACACAGAAGACCTTCTGCAATCTGAGCTATTGCAGTTTATTGCTATTAAAAAAAAAAAAAAAAAAAACCAAAAAACTTTCCCTGCACCAAGAATCTCTTTTCCTTGAATTTTAAGAGGCATTCAATTACTTTTTCTGCCAATTTCCTATCTCCTCAGCCAATTGAAATGTTTTCTCTTTTATGGTGTCATGTTCCATAGAACATTTTGGAGAATATATGTTGCCTTTCAGCATATGAAGGAACAGCAAAAAATCCTGCATTTAATCATCCAAGAAAACCACAGAAGAACTAGTAATAAGTGAGCTACACAA
Source organism: Melospiza georgiana (assembly GCF_028018845.1). Lineage (NCBI taxonomy): Eukaryota > Metazoa > Chordata > Aves > Passeriformes > Passerellidae > Melospiza > Melospiza georgiana. The sequence continues at coordinate 47,533,136 of NC_080432.1, read as the reverse complement.
GAGATTCTCTCCACAGCTGTTTCTAGAGTACACCAAGTGAAGTTTTCATGGAGTGGAAGTACTGTTTTGCAGTACAAGCTTCCACAAAGCTGGTGTAGTGCAGAGAAGCTGGGAAACATACAGACAGCTTTACTTCTGTTGCTTTGCACTGGACTGTTTCATTTCTCAATAAAATCAAAGGAATTATATGCATAAGAAAATTTTACTCTGTGGAAGGAGAAAAAATGAGCTGAAAGTCTAAAAATTGGCATTTTAGCAACTAATCTAAGAATATTTAAATTATTCCATCAAGCTCTTTTGTTTTGACAGGTGCTTCAAAAATTATTTGATAGTTCACATTTTTCTAATGTCATTCATTGTAATGTTGTACAAAGTGTATGTGAATTATCTGATGGGCCCAATGTACTGAGCAGAGGGAGTAAATCCAGCTGTCTCTGGGGACATTAGTTTGTTTTAGCAAATGCCAATTCATATTGAACTTGAAACTGATGTTGCTCCCCATCATGCCGCTGCATCACTTATAGACCCTTGTAATGCTTCCACAGGTGAAGAAAGAATATTCATTAGAATAAAAGCTGTGAGCATTTCAAGAGATGATTCTGCAACAATGAATGAGAATTTCCATGGGAAAAAAAAAAAAAAAAAAAAAAAAAAAAAAAAAAAGCAGTGCTAGAGTCAATATCTTAATGGGCCTTACATGGCTAAATATAGCAATGAAATTAAAGATTTATGCCTCCTCTGTTTGGTAATAGGGCTAAGAAACTTGTGGAATTTTGCTACACTTGACCATCAGGCAATGTCATGTATTTATGTTCACCTGTGAAGTTCCAAGGACATTAAAATATGGTCGTCTCAACAGCTCCTGGTTTGGATTTCAGTGGGAGCTCTGAGAGCTCCAAGTCCTAAGCACTGCAGAAAACACAACCAATTTATCCAGGCATCCAAATTTTTGTCCAACAGCCAACATTTCAGTTTGAGATATTTGCCCCTCATTCATGGTCCCATTTGGGATCTGATCTTTTCAACACATTTGCTGTTTTCAAAATAGCTGAGTTCCATCAGGAACATGGAGGAACAGATGGAGCAATGGAGGGCACCTCTGTACAGGAAAGCAAGGATGGAATGTGGTGAATGCTTTCCGGGTGCACAGAATAATAGGAGGAAATCAGAACTGCCAAAGAAAAGGGTCAGGCAGAGAAAAAAGCTTGGCTCTTTTGACTGCATAAGGATAGCTGTTAGCAGCCAGAAAATTATCAAAGAAGGACCTGAGCGCCTAGAGCTTGTCCTAAGTCAATGCTCTCTTTGCAAGCAGCCTCAGGAAGCTGCCACCATTATGGTCCAGTGAGAGAGGAACAGAGCATGGCATGCTGTACCTGTGGGCAACTGCCCTCCTACAGTGTACTTTGAATAGCTTTCCACCACAGTGCTCTTTCAAATAGCTTATCAGCAGTAGGAAATACTTCCCAAGTTGGAGAAGAAACTGCAAAGGAGGTGAGAGAAGGTGATCTGACAGTACCTGCTTCCTCAGAAGTGGTGACCAGCAGCAGACGGGCTTGTCCCCCATCTACATGTCTGAGTCTGTTCTTGTGTTTAGGCTTACATTCTACAAGGGGAGTCCATTTCCTCCACTATTCTTGGAAGAACAGAAGAAAGATATCCATACATTCTCCTCCAAGGCTATTTTCCCACCTGTGATGTCAGCTGACTTACTCTAGATTTAAGCTTTAGAGAGCCAAAAATCAAACTAAGTGGGTGAAACGAGGCAAGATCAGAAGCTCATGCCCCAAGCTTACACATCAGGGCAGATTCTGCTTTTGGTTTTTGACAGTCTGTGGGGATGGTTTAAGTGGATGAGGAGAGCTGCAGCAGCAATTTCAGGAGGAGCTCATCAGAGATGCATTTTTCTGCCAAATCCAGAATCAAAGCACAGAAGAAATATGCTCAGACTGAAAAAGAGTATTTGGCAAGGAGAGTAAAGTGGAGAGCTCAGTTTTCAATTGCACAGATCCAAAATACTCCATCTAGTCTGCAAACAAGCAGCAAATGTAGGGTGTCATTGATGAACATCTAAGAACTTAAGAACATAACTCACCACTCTGATATATGTGCCTACTGATTAAATTTATGAGATTCACTACTAAGATGTAACTCATTCCAGGGAAGAAGTTGATTGTTCACCATGTTTGTAACATACTTACAAAGCCTCCTGGATTGGAAATATCATAATTAGAAAATGTGCATGCACATATTTAGAACTAATTATATAAGAATATATATCTTACCACACTTACACCCTATTTTGGAGAAAACTTTAGACTCCTCATCTTCCACCTTAGAGCTGAGAACTGCATACTAGATAAGACGTTTTCTGTAGTAAGATTACAACATTTTCTTGCTGAAATGTGTAAAATACCTCTTGTGCTTTAATTAAGAAGACACTTTTTCAAAAACAAGAAACCTCCTTGCCCTGAAACAAAACTTCAACCATCAAAAATCCTCAGTATTGGTTTCTTCATATATGTTTTACAGCTCTATGTGAAATGTTTTAACAATGTGGCAACACTTGGGGGAGTGACACTGCAACCTGCCTCATGAGGAGCGATATCTGGGAAAAGCTTATGGCAATTCCAATGTCAGCAGCACCAGCAGCAACTCCTGTATGCAACTCAGAGCTGTGCTTGCCTTTTCTTTCCATGCATACAGGGTAATCCTCAGAGCATTACCAAAAATGTCACTGCCTTGTGTCAGTTTAAGCAGCCAAGTCAATGTGGTTTGTGCATGGGCATGATGATTATAACTTAACACTTTCCATTTAGTTACTGAAGTCATGCTTACTGGGGAGAAAAAATTGTATGGATTATTCTGCTCCAGTATGTGAAAACCATGTGAAAGCCATGATTGATGACACGGCTCCGAGGAATAAGCCTCAATGACATCTGCAGCACAGCTATGAGGTTACTAATAACCACAACCTGTGAATTGAGAAAGAAGCCCTTAAAAATGATTGCTGACAAACACAATGAAAGAGATTTATGGATTGCCTACATCAAGAGTGCCCAATCCTTGTGAAGTGGATGGTTTGTCTCATTCATTATGCTACTGTGACATGAAAATGATATTCTGCTCCTTTCCTTTTTTTTTTCCCCATTTCCACTGAGTGAATATCAGAGACTCCCTTCCAGGGAAAATAAACATGACTTATGTAGCCACTGAACTTTCAGTGATTTGAGCCCTTCATTCCCTTAATGGTTGAGGAAAACAGGATGTCTTTAGCTCCAAACAAAAGAGATATCACTTTATCAACTGCAGATTTTAGCAAGTCTATTTTATGGCTGTAAAGTCAAAGCCACTTTTAAATCCAATTATCTGCATTTTTACTGCCTTTATTCCTAAAATGTGCTTATACTAAATCATTGAAGGTTGACATCTCTAGTGTTAAATATACTCAAACATAGCCAAGTTCACAGTGGTCAGAGTCCTTTCTCAAGTGCATTGTTATAAAATACAGTCAGGAAGGATCTAGAAGACTCTCAGCCACACACAGACAAGGACACAAGGGTTGTTTCTATATCACGTGGTAAAAATATATATATTAAAGATAGAAAAGAGACAGTGGGTCAAAGAGTTAAAGATGAAGAAGCCTTGTTCACAGGCAAAGGTTATTCTCAGAACTACTTGTAACCTGTACTGTCAGAGCACCTTGCAGTGAGCACTAGTTCTGACACTGGGATCTCCTGTTTTAGTCTGGTGGAAAACCATGCAGCTATGAAAGCTGAATTGGAAACAGATATTCTTCTTACACCAGTCAAGCCTTATCTGAGAGTGTCTTACTACCCAGAGAAGAAAAAAGGAAGATAATGTCTGAATCTGCATATACAGCAATTCCTGAGATCCACAATTGACACAAAATGAAAAGGACCTTGTACTTTTTGAAGGATTTGAAGGACTTAAGGTCTTGGGCCAAGATAGAAGCTGTATGGAGGGAACAACAGGTAATGCAAAACTGCTGTGCTGCTAATTTATTTCAAACCAGCAACCTTAAAAATACAGACTGCTCCTGGGTCACAGGAGCTGTTGAGGCACTCTTTTTAGTCTCTGTTAGTACAGGGTTCTGTCAGGTCAATCAAGCTCTCTATCTGCTTGGGGATTTTACACTGCCACCCATTTGTGCAGTGGGATGCTCCTGTCCTGCTCCTGTGTTACACTGGAACTGTAAGCAAACCCTCACTGTGTTACACTGGTGGAGGGTTTGCTTACAGTTCCAGTGAGACAGGAATAGAGCATGGCATGTAGAGCCATGTAGAGCCCATGTGCTGGGTCAAAATATGAGAAGGAAACACCTTGATACACATATCTAATCTACAGAACTTTACATAGATTATGACTGCAAGTACTGGTATCTCTTTCATTTCTAACATTTAAACATGAGCATTTTCACTCTAAAGAGAACATTTGGGAGTAAGATATACAGCCTAGTTAGTTGTTAATCATCATCAAACAGATATTGAAGGGTTACAGAGAAAGTTCAAATACTTATCTAACCTAGTCACAGAAAAAGAAATATAAGGCTACAAATAAGTCAAAAGAGAATGAAATAATTTAATTCCAACACATGTCCTAATAAGAAAGATTATGTATGGGAAACATGACAAAAGGTATAAAATGAACAGGGAAGCAGTTGGATGATGATGGACTGCATTGTGGAAATATGAGGAAATTAGTGTATCTTGTGGATCATGTGGAAAGATGAGGAAATTACTGTATGTGGTGTGTCATGTGAAAACATAAGTTGCACCCTAGGCTTCATTATCAGAGCCTTCTTGTTGATATAGGCTGGTTTTGCTGTAGAATCCTGCAAGGATGGAGGTCACACAACATCCCCTGGCAGCATATTCCTGTCCTTGGTTGATCTCAGGATGAAAAAGCTTATCTCTTTGAACTTCTGTTCCAACTTTACACCCATTATCTTTTGTCCTCTCCCCAGGCACCTCTGTGAACAGCCTGAAACCATCACACCCTACTGGCAGAGATTGGGAGGCTGCTGTGAACCCCCCACTAAAATCTTCTCTTCTCCAGGGTAATACGAACCCATATTACCAGGCCTCTGCTCTCAGGGCAAGCAATGTGGATCCCACCACCTTGGTGAGCCTCTGCAGAACACACCCCAGTTTGCCAATGTCTCCCTTGCACAAGGGGGCCCCTCGGTGGCCTCACATCCCTCACCCTGCTGAGGGAACTCCTCCTAGCCCATCTCAGTGTGTGCTTGTCTGCCTCTGCTGCAGGTGGGGCTTTGCCCACAGGGTTTTCTGGAGCACACTGCCAAGATGGATATCCACACTAGCTCCAAACCAGCCTGCTCTGCTGAAAAGCAGAGCACCATGTGGACTCAACTTCCTTGCCAAGGAAGTTACTAGGAAGCAGGAGAAATTAACCTGAGTGGATCTTCATGCTGCTGCAATTGCTGCTGCAATCAGATGATTTCTGCAATAACCTGCTTAGAGATAATTACACAATGCAGCGTGGCACAAGGGGTACTGTGGTCATCTCCTCTCATGAGGATAAAGAACAAGATGTGACTGTTATAGCTGTAGCTGTGACAGTCTGAAGACATTCAACTGTTTAACTGCAGGCTTAGAACAACTAACAACTAACTTTGTGTTATAAATGTGAAAGTTCTAGAAGTCAAACTTTATCACCTACTCAGCTTCTTGAACGCCTGTGCTCTCAGCAACAGTGACCTTGAACCAACTCAGAGCTTTATTTTCCATAATGCAAGGACACCCTCACACCCAATATATAGTAGCCAGCACCAAATACATCCTAGACAGAGGAAGATGTAAATGTTGGCTGCTTCCTGATACCATAACTGTGAGTTACAAACTTCTGATAGTAGTAACTGTCTCTTTGTCCTCGCTAAACATTTCATTTAGTCTGGATTATAAATGTCTCCTTTTTTTTTTTCTCAAAAATATATGCAAAATCCTATAAGGGATATAAAGTAAAAACTGTGCATGTGTCATGCTGAAATGCAAAATGAGAAGCCAGGCAGTCAATTGTGTAAGACTACTTTAATAAAGTAAATATTACAATATTGAAAAATGGTTCCTTATCAAGTCAGCTTTAGAGTGGGTAGGGAGGAGGACAAGGGAAAGAAGAGTATATGCTACAGACCTATAAAACAGTTAAATGAACCAGAAAGACTATCTTGCCAATAAATATGCAGAGCAGATTCTCAAACACCTTTCTGAGATGTATTGCATTTTATTTGAAAGAATATATGAGACACTGCCTGTGTCGTTATCTGAAAGGCATATTCATTAGTATGGTACATTAATGTCAAGTCATTTAGTCTGTGTTTGCTTGGAGACAGGGCAATTTTGAATTTAGCACTGTACAATCAGCCAGGACTTATGAAGCCCTTCTTTGAAGTTTCTGAAAAATTTTAACTGTTCACATACCTGGAAAACTCTCAGCCTGGGCCAGAGAAGTCAGTTTGGGCTGATACCCTCCTTTTCAACATGTCTGCTGGTAGATAGTTAGGTGAAAATTATAAGTCACAGAGATTCTTTCCTGGAAATATCCTGTGACCATTTTTGCGGAGATTTAGAGCCCTTTAGATCTGGATACTGTCTCCAGGCCACCATCTCCAATTACGACAGAGTTCTATTCCTAAACCTAGATAAACCATGCAATCACAGGGGAAAAAAATAGGGTTTTTTTCTCTCTTGGGCTATCTGCCTTATACAGTGCATTACAAACTTTCCAAACTTTATACAGTGTATAATAATAAAGAAGCAAATAATTGAATGAATAAGTTAAAACGTGCCCTTGTTTTCTGGGAAAACTAGAACAGTAAAAAGCTGCAGCACTAAATCTTTTCCAAAGATAGCAACTGTGGTGGAATCTCATCTCTCACACTCTGCCTAGGGTAGCACCTGCCTTTTCCTCCAGACCCTGCCTTTGGCACCAGAAATTGATGCTAAATAGTTAATGCGGCAGATGTGAAGAATACTATTTTTTTGAAAGATTCAAAGCTGCCTTTCTTTTCTTTGGAATCCTGTCAAAATTGTTTTGGCCAGCTTCAGAGGTTCTCCACCCAGCTCTGTATAAATTTGAGTCTGATAATTTTTCAGCAGATAAAGTCATTAATCATCCCATTGGGTCACTTAGGACAGCAAGGTCTAAGATGATGAGCAGCAAGTCACCCAGGCTGCTGCACTATGAGAACAATGGGGAGTTTGACAGAGCTGCACAGGCCTCCTACTCTTTCTGACTCTGCCTTGTACAATTCACAAATAAGGACATAACCTTGAAATGTGGAATGGTGGGCAAAACTCATCTCTTTTCAGTCATACTTTGAGTTAACAAATTCTGAGTGGCCAATAACCATAAGCAGGGCACAGCAAACTGGGCGATATGTGGCATATAGGACATGCTCAGGATCAGAAGGGAAGTCTCCTGGAAATCAGAAAGCTGATAAAAATGTCACTCAGAGTTTCATGCCAGAGCTATCCCAGTGACACCTACAGCCCAAAGTAGGTCTCTCAGCCATATCTCACTTTCTGGAGAGGGATCAGCCACCCCAAGTGCTTGGGCAAACTGGGTGTCTTCCCTGGGTTTATTTTGAGATCTTGCATGTATTGTGTCATGGGAAATCTACAGCCATTGAATCTGTACATCCTGGACACAGGACATGAGAAGATGATGGTGAGGGTCTGCATGGGAAGTGCAAGGAAAGAGAAGGCAATGATGGCTACTCCTGACTGGCTCAACCAAGCATAGTAGTGATCACCCCATTTCAGGGAACAAAGGAAAACCATACATACCTTTCCTTGCTCAACAGTTCATCCACCAGAGAACATGTTCTCAGGAGTTAGCACAAGTCAGGGCTTTAAAACTGTACTTTCTGTGCACTAACCCACAGACCTCCCAATAAAGTTGTTATTTCCCAAAAGCTTGGTATCCAATCTCTCAACAACCCTGTTCTCCCTTGTCTGGGTTTCACCTTCTGACTGACACTCATTCATAGGAGGGTGTACTGAAATCAATTCCACTTCATGTGTAAGACTGGACAGGTTTGTTCTGCTGCAAAGACAGTCTCCAGCATTCACCATCCACTCTGTACGCTCCTTTTCCTCTCCTACTCACTTGCACACACCAGGTGACATACCTGGCACCTTTCCCAACAGTTTGAAAGTTGTGGATTATTGATCTGGCTCTGGCTGAGGCTTGTAATCCACCTTTCCAAAACATTTGTATTATCTCTGTGTCAGTGCGCACATTTTTTAGCAAACTCAAGCTTATCGTCCCTAAATATAACAGAGTCCTTTCTCCCAAAAATTTCCTCAAGAAATTCTCTGATTTCCTGTCCCCACCAGCTCTCTTCCTTATTGCTTGAGCCACAGCTTACTTAGAAAGTATCATAGATCACCCCAGCTATGAAACTATAAATATAACATATATGTAAATACATATGTATATATACACACACACACCCACACACACACATATATATATATATCTATATATCATACTGTACATAAATATATAAACATCCCAATAATCAAATAAAGGAAGACTGACAATGGTTGAATTCTTGGCAAGTCCTTCTTGATGGACACTTTATACATATTGGCCTCCTTCAACTACACAGCAGCAACTGCTCCTGGGTTGCTTTTCATGAAAATATGGGGTCATAGTTTAACTAACAATTAACAATGATTCATTGTAGTTATCCCTTTCAGCAGTCAAGGAGTATATTGGTCATACTGGTCACATTATTTTGACTATCATGAGGGGAGGGGGAAGACTAGCCTTGTACACCATTTTTCCTGAAAAGACATGAAGCCTGTGTAAATGTTACCTTTGGTTTTATAATTACTTAAACATGGTTCAAACAGCAAAGGAAGGAAAGGGCTTTACCCTGTTTTCTTATTGTCTTTTCAACCAAAAGTTTGAAATAGTTTGTTGTGAGGCATCCCTTGAGCCCAGGTATTCTGGCTAGCACAGCAGAACATCTGAGATGCTCCATTTATAAAGTGATTTATCATTTTGTGCTGTGGTGTAGCAGTGAACAGGGGATCTACCACTAGAAGCAGCCCATTTCTTGAATGCCTCAAGGAACAAAAAGTGTCCAATCCCCATGAAGGTTGACGAGATTTGTTTCATTAGAAATTATTTCACTGTGGTCTGTCATCAGGGAATGGCTTCCACAGCTACAGCAAGCAGAGCATACCCAGTGCAGAAGGGGTGAATGATATGTATTATCATTCATGCTATCATTGTCATACAGAAGACACATTTTTCTCCATTAACAGTGCTGTAACTTGCAAAACATCCAGGGCTACATTTTGATTCCTTTTATCTGTTGATAAAATGCAAACCATTTTTCTTTCCTGTGCATGCACCCATGGCTATTTATTAGTGCTTCCTGTGCCCATCAGCAACAAAATTCTTGCTGTTTCATCAGTAAGAAAGTCTAAAATAGTTTATAGAGCATAACTTCCTCTATGAGAAATATGAATTATGTGGCCAATAGAGCCTTCAGCTACTTGCATGAGTATTTTTTTCCCAACCAGTCTCTGAGATAGTTATCTACACTTTCATTACCCCAAGATGACATTAATGCCATTCGGTGCTGACTGGTCTGTCTGATAAACCTAAGCATAAACCCAGGCTGATGCAGAATGTGACTGACAGTTTTCATAAGAAAAGCAAAGCCAGGAGCACATATCACCTCCCTAGAAAGAGCTGCATTTGGCTGCCAGTTAAATATATGAATTTTAAAAATGTTACATTTGATATGCTGTATTAAATTTTACATGATCTCATTATAGTCTATATCACCTTCTCCTCATGTTCCTGAATGTCTTTGACAGTCATCTGTCAAATCACAGGAGCTGATGTCCCTTTGCAGAGTAAAACCTTGTACATTGGCAATGAGTAGGAAGCAACACTTCCAGGGAAAGCACCTTCATAAGGAAGTGGAGGAAGAAGGGTAGGACAGAGAATCAGGATCTTGCTTTAAATCTCAGATGCAGGGTAGTGCCTAAGAGCTGTCGTCCCAGAACACACCTTGCCTCTTAATATGTAGAATTCTGAAGTAAAAAATGCTTTTTCATGTTGTAGAGCATGTGGCAAACACAAATTTAAGCAGTGGATTTATTTGGGAGGTAAGCAGAATACAGAAAACTGAATACAATACTAATACACTCACCATAGGAGTTGCTGGCTTATTTTGATTAATTCAATTCTCTCAACTTTAATTTGTTCCTATTTATTTTTACTATAGCTGTGCCACAGATTTGTGTATTGACAGACTCAGTCACATCCTAGTAATTGTAATGAAAATTGAGGCTTCCGGGGCTAGGTATAGCTTAGACTTCTGACACCAAATTTGGCTGAGATATTTCCACTGAATACACAAACAACAAACACATTTTGAAGCCAGATTATGATCCAAATCAGGAACAACTGCTGCCCAGGACAACTGAAAGAAGCAATGTTTTCTGAAACAGGAGGAAAGCTGGTCATTGGTAAAAAATTTTTGCTTCAAAATTGTCATTACCTTTTGACATTTTAAAATATAAAATAGTGATCTCTTGAAATAGCATTGCTGCTCTCTGTAACTGTATGTTGACATACAGTTTTTGGGAAAAAATATTTAGAAATATCAAAAATTATTCAAAACAAAATGAAATATTTTCTGTTCAATTCCAAATGCATTATTATTTTTTTTATTTTATTTGCTTAAATTTCTGATAATCCTAAATGTCTTGCCTTGTTCTCTCACCTTCTTCTTCGGAGTCAGCAAATTTGTCATCAAGTTCATTACTTGCCCAGCTTAACTTGACACCATAAAGACATTCAAGGTAATAGAACACTGGCCTAAACTTTTGGTGATAATAAAAGTGAAATGACTATGAAATGCTGGCATTATCTTCAATTTGTCACAGGAGATGAAGGGTCATTCACTCAGAACCACTGTTATAAGCTGTCTGCCAATTCAAGCTATTGTATTGTATGGTCTGTACCCCTCCCCCATACTATTTGTTCACTTAATTTGAAATCCTGTGATCCTCTGCAATTTCACTTCTGCTTGCAATTACTTGACTTGTTCATTTTCCTGAGTAGCCACCTGAAATTGCACAGACCCTGCCTATATGCATTTAAAACTTTTTTGCTTTCACATTCTTTTTTCTTTTTATGCATTTTTTTGCTCTCATTTCATCTGAACTTCTTTGTTTCCTTCAAGAGTTTCCTTAATCCTAACCTGTTCTCATCTGGTTGTCTATTTCTGTACCACAAGGAAAGGGAAAGGGAAAGGGAAAGGGAAAGGGAAAGGGAAAGGGAAAGGGAAAGGGAAAGGGAAAGCACACTTGCTGGTCCTGGGCCCTGTTCCCTTTAATGGCAGATAATTCTCTTACCTTTTTTGCACCATCTGTTGCTTCCCATTTCCAAGCAAAACTGTAGTACACTGGCAGCATCATCGTGAACAGATCACTGAAGACATCTGCTCAGTGAGCAGAGGTGGTCAGAAGAGCAAATGAGACATGAGGCTGCAGTGGGGAGGGACTACAAAATAGCATTGTTTTGATTTCTGGATATGCTGAGAATTTTTTGATCACACTGGACCCGTCAATGCATAGAAGAGCTTTTGAAACCAGCCAGCTGCTGGAACACTTTCCAGGAGAATATGGGCTCCAGGTGCACTCAGGCCTGTGTGGGCTGAGGGAGGATGTAGGCAGCCCCAGGAGCTAAGAAAGGTCCCACCTCAAGTGTCCTGTCTCTTGTGTGCAGGCTGTGCACAGACTGCTTCAGGTGGCTGTTTTGGCAGCTGACACCGTCATAGGCAAAGCAGTGACAGAGAAATGTCCATAACAGGATGGGGGGAAAAAATTATTGTTCCTGCAGAGGCTAAGGGGACACTGCTTGGCCAGGGGAAAGAAATCATTGCTGGCCTTGACCTTCCTTCCAGAAAAATCTCCAAACTGAGGTCTCCCACTATCATGAGATTTGTCATTTTTTCCATAATGGCGCTACCTATATTTTGGCTAACTAGAAACAGTTTTGCAGCCACTCATAGCTCAGTCATCTTCCAGGTTCAGTTCTCCCATACTCCAGTTCTTCTGTCTCCCTGCCTGGACTCCGGAAGCTTTCAATGCCTGCTGTCAGCACATTTCAAGAGGCACTAACTTGAAATAAGACAAACTTCTCCTAGCATTTAATTCACCTGGCTGGCATGTGCCAAGGGAGGCATGTCATGTTTACATATCACTTTTTATTTTAAAGTATTACCTGTCATGTGGGATTGTCATAAGTCACCTCCTAGTTTAAAAAGAGACTGAAGTGAGGTAAAACCATTCTCAATTTTCCAGAACAGCACGGTGGCAATATTCCCACAATGAAAAAGAGAAGAATCTGGACTTAAAAAGATATTGGTTTTATATCATCCAGCTTAATAGAAGCAAATATTCCATTATTTAAGATAACAAGTGCAATAAAAAGACATACACCATGTAACATTGGCCCCAAAGCCTTGTCAATCATGCTAAAGACAAATTGGCTTGCTTAAATTTGTTCTGTTGGAGTTTTTTGTCATTGTAAGAAACTGCAGTAATTTCAATATTGCAAACATCTTTTTACATAAAATAATTTTTACGTTTCTTAATTAAGTTGTTGGGAGCAGAATACAAGGCTTGAACCAGTGACAGCAGTGGCTCTGAAAGGAAGGTGCTGCTTTGGGTGTCACTCTGTGCTGAGCTTCAATCAGAAACATGCACATTCCTAAACTGCCCTGCAGACAGCCCTTAAATCACTTTCTGTAGGAATGCCGGAGCAAATTGGCACTAACAGCCAGATTCCTTCCTAGAGCAGATAGTGAGGAAGGGCAGGCTGAGGGTTACTACTCTCAGCCAGGACTGAGCAAGCTGACATTCTTGAGATTTCAATTATCAGTTAATTACTGCCCACTTGTGGCAAAATGACAGGGGCTTGGTTGGAAACAACCTGCAGAAAGACAGCAAATACCCAGCTGAAACTGCACCAGGTCTCTGAAATTTGATGACAACATGATGCTTTTCCTTGTCTTCCTCTATCAGGGAAGATGTACTCAGCAAAGGTAGAAGGAAGGTGGATAGCTGGAAGACACCATGCTATATAAAACATGCTTCTGCTGCAGAGATTGAAACAGTTAAATGTTTTGTGCTGTGCCAGCACATAACAAGGTAAATACAGTCCTGCAAATAGGGAAGCTTACAGCAAAGAATCTCCACAAAATATTACTGTGAAAATCCCAATACAAAAAGTATTTTTGTCTCTTATTTACAATGTAAGATTGAATTCAGATCCGAAATTGAATAAGTTAATTGCGGGCTAATAGATAATCTGCTAACAAATATTGTTTCACAAATGGTGGGTTGATATTTCTTCCAGTCAGCACATAGGGATGAATGATCTATCTTTTTATATATGACTAAAGCTAAAGCAATTTTATCAGCTTAATAGTACATAAGTGCTTTAGGATAGTAATATCCTTCTCCCTGCAAATCAGGAACTTGAAAGCTCTAAAAGCAAGACTTGTGAAATATAAAAAAATTTACAGCCTGAAACATTTAACAGTTTTATGAAATGAGCAGCCATTGCAGACTGATTTGTTGTTTTAAAACCTGCTTCCTGAGATCCTGCTATTTGCAGCAGAGTACACCAAGGACCTTTCAATTCAGAGGCTTGAAGAGGCTATAGCCTGGAAAGCTCCAAGGGCAAGGGCAAGATCAGGGAAGGGAGGGGTATGGCATTATATCATTCTTAGAATATTGCATCTGTTATATGCAGCTCAGCTCAGCAAGAGCAGCTTTTCCAGAGTAATTGCTATGACTTTTCACAGTCAGAGGATATCTGAGTTGGAAGGGACCCACAAGGATCATCGAGTCCAGCTCCTGGCCTTGCACAGACCCCTCCCCAAGACTCACTCCATGTGACCAGGAGCATTGTCCAAATACTTTCTGAACTCTGTTAGGCTTGGCCTGACACTTCCCTGGGGAACCCCTTCCACACACAATCTTTACAAGCCATGAATTAGATCTTGTTTTCTTCCTCATCTTACAATAGGGAAATTAGAGCATGAAAAAATTAGCAAGCCTATTTTCAAAGGTGTTGAGCATACCTGCTCCAGATAAAGTGAATGGGATCTCTACAAACCAAACCATAAATGTTTAAGTCTGAAGTCATAGCTGCCTGCTGTATTGACAACAGGAAGAGAATCCATACCTCTTGTCCCCAATTTTGTTTGCTTTAACCAGCAGTTCTCACACTTGTAATGATAGCTCTTTTTATTTTCCTTGAAAAATGGGAATATTTGGCTTGTGACACTACTTTAATAAAAGACGTGGGTCCTCTTTGATCACATGCCTAGTCCTCCTTTGGCAGAAAAAGGGAAACCTTCTTCCCAACAGTTCTTGAATGAGAGAGTACACATTTATTAGGGACCATTCCTAAAATCTTAAGCAAGATAACATTACATTGTGCCCCCATTATATCTGCCTCATCTACTTTTTTGTCTTGTCTGTCAGCAATTAACAGCTAAGCCAAGTGTATTTTTCTCCAATTCAGTTCAGAGTAAAATAGGTCTTTAAAAATCTACAGAGGGAGCGTGCAAGGTGTTCACGTGCTACAGCAATAAGTGTAGCACAAATTAATTGGAAGACTGCTTTGCAGCTGTGAGGTTAGTCCTAGTCCTTCCCTCTGACATGAACTCTGCTTTCTGAGAAGTTTGACCAGAAAAGTGAGGATTTGCAAAGTCTCTGTAGCATGAGCTACCCTTGTGGAACCTCTATTGATTTTCATGTGCTGGAACAGCAAGGGGGAGCTAGATGCTGGAGTGTAAGGCAACAGTCAGTCACAAAGAACTGTTGTTTTGGGAAAATATAAATTTAAGAACTCTAAATAAAAATAATGATGAAAAATAACGGAATAGAATATTGGATAGTCAATATTCTCTAGGAATCACTGGAGCAGGAGCGTTCACATGACCTAGTATTTTATGATAAGACAAGGTAAAATATCTGAAAATAATGAGCCATAATAATTGATCCCAGCTGTAATGAAAATATTACATGCTATCCTATTCCAGTCATATTTGGCATTGGCCATGATTTGGGAGTGATAAAAAGAAGACGTTGATATTACATAGAAAGTGTTGAAGAAATTAAGATCTATAGGCAATGCAACATCCCTGTTTTCTGAATCTGAATTTGCTCTGATTTTACTTTCAAATCTCATAGCTGTAGGAGAGATCACATTCAGTAAGCCCATGAGAGTGAAACTTGAGAGCTTGAATCTGGACTTGAGGATGAAATGGATCCCAGAGGGAGAGGGAAAGAATCCTGTTCATGCCAATGAGAAAAGCTATTGCCAGATTTCAGCTGCAAGAAAACAAGGATGATCATGCGAGAATGAGGAAGGTGCAGAGCCACAGCTAATCTTCAGTGGAATATTTCTGATCTGCTAAAGGAAAGTTATGGACTCTAGTACACACTTCACAGGCTTGAACTGCTTTATGGATGAAAATCTCTGCAATAGAAATTAAGAAATAAAGTATCAATCTTTTCTTTTTTGTGAGAATCTAACTTTCCAGATATAGAGACAGAAATTATAGTAATTTGGGTGCAAATGTGCCTGGAGATAAGATGAGATATTTTTCCTACCAGGTACTAGCTGAAAAGAAATAAAAATTTGTTACCTAAAATAATGAGGCCGCTGTAGGAAAAATGGCTATAGAAAATTAAGTCAATAATGAATTGACTTAATTCAGTCAGAATGATCTGTGATTAACTTGATCTAAACAAAATGAAACAATAAGGGTATATCTTTAGGGCAATAGAGAAAACTGTAATTAAAGAAGAGGAATGTAAAGTTAACTGTATCAAGAAACTATTGAGAGGGCACCTAGAATTTTATAAGGATAGATACTTTTTAAAAAAAGCTATGCAAAATCTGAATCTTGAACAAAAAGAGACAAAACAGTTTCAGGCCTGTAGGCATCAAAATAATGTCAATGAGAACACAAAGATTAAACTTACTGGAAAATGATAAACAGGAAGACTCTATTTTAAAAAGCTGTTTCTAGTAGATGTGTGGATGTGATGGAAATATTTTGTTAGATGTTGATAAAGCCTTAACCAGAATTTTGCACAAAACTACAGTTCCTACCACAAACCATTTTCTAACCAGGTAAGCGAAGATAAACTTGGTAGATGATCTTTTGAGGAGAGGCTAGGAAAGCTCAATTTGTTTAGTAAATCAAAGACTGAGCGAGGATCCATTTTGCAAGATTGTATGAGAGCAAACCAGAATTAAAAAATAAAAACAAACCCGAACAAGAAAACAACTTGTCAAAGGGAAAAACATTGTCAATAAATAAATTTACATTAGAAATGTGAAGCCAGTTTCTACTCATAAGCATAAAAGTGAGAGTAGCTTCCCTGTGTGAGTTCAGAGGCATAAAATTTGAAGTTTATGACAGTGATTATATGATTTCAGTATCAAAATGTGGAAATCTTTGGATAATATGAAGAAATGTCCTCTAGCTTGTCTATTTCTGAGTTTCCTGATGTTCCTGATACTGTATAGCTTTCCCTGTGACTACTTTGCACTGAACTTTATCACTTACTCATCCAGCATGGGACAAACTGAGAAAAAAACCTGCCACTTTAACATACTTCATAACTAGCCTGTAAATATATTTCTTTGACAAAGAAAGGCCAAGAATTTCTCAAGGGTCAGAACAATAGACATTTCTGAAGATAATGAGCACAGTCAGTGCAGCTGTAGAGAAACAAAGTAGTGGGAAAAGCAATATGAAAAAAAGGTGTTGAAAAAAATATGATTGAATACCAACCTTGCTGCTTAGGTTCACAAGCCAGCTACTAATTGGTCATTATAACAAGATAGTTCATCGTTATCTTGTGTTTCTTACATCTTCTTCAGAAGCACCTAGCCTTACTCAATTTCTTGCAAAAGGGTAGCAGTTTTAGATGATTCTTTGAAGTAACTAGTTAGAGCACATTTTATATAGTTTCTCCATCATCTTTTTTTAAGAGGGACAAGAGATGAGACTCTTCTGCATATTAGTTGGAAAATTACAGAATGTTAAGGGGTTCTGGTACCAGAAGACAATGGAGAAATAGTGAAAAAAAAATCAGGCCTGATGTTTCTGGGGGTTTATTGTGAGTTTTTTTTGTTTTAATTTTTTTCCCATCATTTTTACCTGTCACTCTCTTGCTCTGGTGCAAAAGCTTAAGTTCCCATGGTGCACAGGTGTAATTATTAGTAGCTATGCAAAACATAAAGAAGTGGAGAATGAGAGTGAAGTATAAGAAAAAAGAGAAAAATATTTACAAATCAACAATGAACATCATTTCCGCTCCACATGCCTCTGGGATTGCAGCAGGAGTATGAGACAAAGTCAATTACTCACCAAACTAAACAATAAAAGGGTAACCTTAACTCAACACCTACGAATAAGTTCATAAATAATGGACAAAGTAATTCAGAACAGTGGGAGTATTAAAATGTTGAAATCATTTCAGTATATGTAGCTTCCACAATAGTCAATACTTCTTTGTATTTTAACATCTTAGAGTTCCAGATGGGTTTCTGCCTTAGTTTTGATACATTTTTCTCCACTTAAATTCAAAGCACAAGTTTTCCCTTGACTTGATGATATACTCAAGAAAGATATCATATGCTTAACTGAGATACTGAGAACCTTCATTTCTTCTTAAAAATAAAGAACAAATCTCAAAATTTAAATTCCAGTTTTCCAGAAACAGT
Source organism: Melospiza georgiana (assembly GCF_028018845.1). Lineage (NCBI taxonomy): Eukaryota > Metazoa > Chordata > Aves > Passeriformes > Passerellidae > Melospiza > Melospiza georgiana. The sequence goes on along the minus strand of NC_080432.1, from coordinate 47,515,304 downwards.
TCATTTAGACCAGATTGAAAAAGAAACGAAAACAAAAACCAATCATACAGAAGAAAACCAAAAAAACCCACAAAAAAAAGCAAAACAAAAACAAACAAAAAACCAAAAACAAACAAAAAACCAAAACAAAAAACCAATCAACAAAACCAAACAAAAACCAAACAAAAAACTCCCCAACCCTATCAACCAAATAAACACAGAAAACCAAAACTGCTGACAGCATGGTCTAAGACAGATTTAAATAAAATACTCTATGTTGAAAAATACTAAATACAAGTTAGAACTAGAAACTATTGCAGTCAGATATGGGCTCATTTTCTGCTGTGTGAAAAATAGATAAAGCACAGTCTGGAAATGATAACTAACTCTAAATTATGTCCTTTTGATGTGTGCAATGAAACAATTCATTATTCATATAAAATGGTGGGAGAAAAACCTGTCACTCATGCTGTCCGTGTGACAGCAAAATATCTTCTCACAAATAATAGAAAGTATTATGATTAACAATTCACACAGAAACTTAGAGAAAGGTAAATCTGAAACACCTGTGAGCATGATTTCAAAGGGCTTTATTTTTGACACACCAGAGTATACTGGAAGGTATTCAGGTGGATGCATGTCTTTCTATTTGGATTCCAAAAATGTTAAGCATTTCCAAAGAGGTTTTGTTTGTTGTATTTTTTTAATGGGGAAACTGTCATATGCCTCACCCTCCCCAGTGTCTCTCATAGCTTAGACTAATCTGTGACTCGAAAAAAGGCTTTAATGCATTTTCATTGTCTTTAATGATACAAGAATTCTTTGTGGCACTTTTTTCTCTTTCTATAAAAATCTGCATTCATTTTTTCCAAAATTTACCAAGCCAGGAAAAAGTTAGGATACTAGTCCTGTTTGGTTCTCTTCTTCCCTTTAAGTGATATGTTGGTGATGACCCATGGAACCTCAGCCCCACTGATGACACTTGTCTCTAAGATATCCAGTCGCTTCTTTCTTCCCTGAGGTAAGAGTGCTACTTTTTGAAATATGAAACAGAAGACAATCATGTGGTGACTGTTGTGGACTATAAAAAATATGCTACAAAGACCCTTCTGAGAGCTGCTTTAGAGCCGTTGTCTAAAATTATTACTTTTACACACCATTGACAGTAGTGTTTACATTGAAAGAAAGTTCAAAGCTCTTAGTTGTTCCGAACAGAAAAAAAAAATTAAAATATGCACCTAAAAATACTATAATAAAATGTCTTGGCTCATTTGGGAACGGTATTATTTGAGGGATACATTTTTCTGCAAACTTTGGAAAACTCACAACAGATTTGATTGTTCTTTTTGTCAAAAAAAATTCTCCTAAAATTTCTTAAGTGAATAGCTATTGCAAGGAGAATTAAAGATGCAGGCAGTATTTTTCAGATTCACAAAAGCAATTGGCTAGGGCAAGAAGAAATCTAAATTATAACTGTTAGATAAAAAATAGGAGTGTTGATGAAATTACTGTTACAATGAATGAGATAAAGTGGGATCATAATTTTCTATTTTGAGGTTAAAATGCAAGAGAGCAAGAACCTAAAGAAACAAATCTTAACCAAAAGAGGCAAAGCTTAACCAAAAGAATTGTAACATAAATTTTCCATGGATATAACACAGCTTCTATGGGATTCCACTGCGAGTTGAACACAGTAAAGCAAATGTTACAATCATAACTCAAATGGCAGCTTCTACTGATTAAAGAGGAAAGGCTTGGCTGGTGTTCAATAACCTTGACAAGGACATTTTAGAAGAGGTTGACCCCACTGAATTTTTTGGTATGATTTTCTGTGAAGAATTTACATGGTTGGCACTGCTCCAGAAAATGAAGCTGCGCGAAGGCAAGGGACTCAGCCATGGACACGCTCAGTGCAGTGATGTCACTGAGTCATACACATGTACTAAAAATGAACAGCATCCTAACTCCAACCCCAGCTGTTGCATGAGCCCTACACAAGGCCCCCAAGCCTTTGCACAGCCAAAACATTTCACAACAGCTCTCACTGCAGTTTTTATTCCTGCAGCCACGTTCCACCCCCACTCCACCTGCAGCCCTCGGCTCCCTCTTGTAGCACATGAAATGCAAATTGCCATTAGTAGTGGTAATAGACTGCAGGACTGATGTTGACCTGTCTTGAGCTGGGTTTAGCTTGTTTAAACTGTGATAGCAATTGTCTGGCAACTGTGTAACTGTTCCCTAAATTGGTTTTGATTTCATTTAATCTTGTGCAACGATGTGGTTAATGGTTATTGTTAATAACAATACCCAGTAGCTGCATTCTGTGGCAGAAATTCTGGAATAAAACGAGCTGTGGAAGAGCACCAATACTGGTAGATATCAGAGCTCCCCTACAAACACAAATCACAGTGTCTGCCACTGCTCACAGCAGGAGCACAGCCTTGCAAATCAGGGACAACAAAGACAACCGAAAGAGAATTGACAAGCAAGGAAAGGAGAGAGCATATAGATACATATATGTCGTGTCAGGAAACAAGAGATCAATAACCCTTAGGGGACTGCAGCACCAAGAAATAAGGTGTCACTGTGACCAGTATCAAACCCGTTCTGGGCAATGCCTCCCGGGCACCAATGACTCTTGATATCCTCAACCCCTTCTGGAAGAACTTTGAAGCAGTGACATGGTGACTCAGAGAATGAGTAACCATAACAGCAGTGAAACAACCAGGTAGGTGAAAGGAAATTTGGCCTTTGCAGGTTTTTAGGGTTTTTCAATTAAATATTTTAATAAGGTGTTGTTAATAAGGTTAATAAGGTGCTGTTAATAAGTTGTTAATAAGGTGGGGTTTTTCTTGTGTTCCTTTGGACTATGACTGTTCTTATTATTGTGTCTGGGCTAATAATAACTATTTGTTTTATGTGTCAAGAATTTAATGAGACTAACAATAAATTATTCTGTCTTATGTCAGTTGTGTTCCCTGTTTGCCCATAACTAGATTTTAAGAGCGGTATGAATAGGTGTATAGATCAGTTTTGTGATACAATGAAATCTTACTGTGGAATTGATCTTTTTTAAATGGCCGTGTAGGGATCTGCAACAAGGCTGATGTCCTTAGAGTAAGAGCATGATTCATTCAGAAAACACAGACATTGACTTTAGGATAAGATGGATTGCATTAGATACATTACTGACTATATAAACGAGATAAACTCCATTGAGTATTGAGTGACAAGAGTAGCTGTAAGTCCTGTACTGCAGATGCTCACATTTAGTCACAAGGACAGAACCCCTGAGACCCCAGTGATCCATGTCCGGGAGCCGGTAAAGTCACACTTGCATGGGGCACTTCATCTGGCTGATGGAGGGAAAAGAATCAGCAATAGCTGCATGCAGGAGATCAAGCAATGAGTGGTGAAGTTTGCCTGAAGACTTTTGCTATTGGGATATGCCTGGATTGCCCCTGTAGAAATAAGGTGAGGTGCTGTTAACCCCTATATTAGTTACCATTGGATGAAGACACAAAATTTTCCATAGGCAGGGCCATAGGTATCTATGGCAAATTTTAAGCTCAGCCATTTCTCTCTTCTGAACAAAACAAAATTCAAGAGTGAAGTCGGGAAATTATTTGTGGAAACAAATTTTAAGAAGACAAAAATATACATCATATTTGAATGCTAACTTTTTAGTCAGCCCTCCTGAAAACTGTAGGAGAACTTCTTTGACATTGGTTTATTAAAACAGAACATTTTGTTCACAAGCATAGTAGAAATGCATGTGGAATAACAAACCATTTAACTCTTCTTTCATTAAACTTCTGGACACTACCCACAAGATGAAAGTGAACCCTGCTATGATTAAAGACTTGTGACTGTGTGTGGATTGCTAATATAGCACCTAATGAATTGGTGTCTCTCCCAGTAGCATGGCCCTAACAGACTCCTCACAGAAAATCACTAATTGTATTAAAGAAGGGGCAGGACGTCTTTCTCAGCATGGTAAGAGGGATGAGGGATGAGGGCTTTTTTCAAATCCACATTTACAGTATGGATGCTCTTAAATCCTGCCAACATGATAAGATTTGGGTACCTGTCTCAGAATTACATCTATTTTCTCCTTTAGAGAGAGGTCTCTGGACACAAATTTTATTAAATAGGAAACAGACTCTGGAAGCACACAGAAGATGCACTGGAGTTTATCACTCTGGTTTTTAACCTTGTGTTTCCTGACCCTAGGACCACACCAAGCCATCTGATTTCATTTCACGAAGTGCAACTTCAAAATTTATCAGCATTGTCCTGTGACTCTCTCTTGTCTCATTACTGTTCCATAGATGAGTTGGCAACACTAATTTATGGAGGTTTTTTAAAAACGGCAGCTTTAACAGGTTCTAAGTTGTGCAGCTTTTATTTTTTTCTAATTTTTAGGAGTCAGGGAGGAGGGAATATGTGGAGGAGGACTGTTAGGCCTTCCTGCATTGTTTTATATTTCATTCAGGACGGCATTTAGTGCAGACAAGCCAACACTTCTCTTTTTCTCCCTCTAGGGTTATTTTACCCTGAGTGTTTGACTGCAAATATTTGATAGTACTTTTCTTAGTTAATAATCCACATTAGTTGTTTTTTGGTTTGGTTTTTTTTTTTTTCACTTTTGACACCTAGATTCCACTGTAGTGAGCACAGAGGGTATCCATCCTCCTGCTTATCTCTAGTTTGAATATCTCTCACTCCTTCACTGCATGTTTCCTCAACAGTCCTTGATTCTTATCAGTTTCCAGCAGCTCATTTGTCTCTGATTTCAGTGATTATGTCCCTGCTCTTCCCTGCTGCCACTTTCTGAACACATCTTCATGGGTATCTTATTCAGTGAGTACTGTGATGGACTAGTTCTTATTCATTTGCCAAGATGCCTTCTGCTGTCTTTGTGCGCAAGCAGAGATAAATTTAAATCATACACAATAACACACTCAGTGAAAACACAGGAAAGAATCCAATAGAACAAAATGCTAAATAAAGAATCCATAAAAATATTGAGTTTGTAACAACAGTTTTCATAGCCAGGTATGATTATCAAAATAACAGTTATGCAAGATGTTGAGTGAATGGGTAAGAAAGATTTTTTTCTATCAGAAAAAAAGCCAGAAAAATATAAAACACAAGAAATCAAAATAATTTCGGTGAGGTTTTCCTTCAACAAATGATTTTTTAACAAATCAAAAACTAGAAAATAATTGCTTTCTCCCCTGCCCCAAAGTTGCAAATTTCCTATTATTGACCTATGAAAATTCCATTTCAGGAGCTTTGGAATTGTTTCAGAAGAAATTTGATATCTTCAAAAAAGAATAAATTAAAAAAAAATTTAATAATTTAAAGTGTTCTCTCACTTTTTTCGATTTCCAGTCCAATAAACTGATTACATTCTCCAGGATAAAACACTGATTTCAAAGAACCATGCCTAATAGAGAAAATATTCTAATGAGGTAAAATTAATTTGGAAACAAACTAAAGTTTAACCATGTATTACTCTGTACATATTTCTACCTGCATGGTGGTATCCAAGTGGGCACAAGGCACCAAGGCTACAATACCAGTCTCTATACTTATTTTTTTGTCTATCCTGTACCTTATGAAAATTAGCCATTTGTTTTGTGAGGAGTTCGAAGGCAAACACCTAACTCTACAAGTTAGAGATGAGCCTTGTCTTCTTGGGTAAATTTCATTTTCCCAGTGACATAGGGTTGTCTTTAGTGGTTACACACCCAAATATTCCTCTAGCCAGCTGACTAAAGGCTTCTAGGTGCACTAGTCCTTCTGCAGAATACCAGCACCAAAAGAGAGGACTCATGACACCATGATGGAGTCCTCAAAGCCTCAAACTTTTCCTCTGCTTTGAGCTTCCGACAATTGCCTAGTAGCAAGACCATATCACGAGGGAATCAGCAGGAGAGTGTCAGTTTTGTTAAATTATTGTTATAGAGTAAAGCCTAAGATTGCTGTTACCATCCTATATTTTCAAGGTAAATGATGGTTCTGTTCATATTTTTTTCTGAAAGTGTGTCTCAAGGGAGAAAGCATTTTTTTTAACCAGAAAGGGATAAAACATCCATTAAAATATTTCAGCTTTGATGCTATTTTTCTTTTTCTTTGTTGTCTTTCTTTTGATTAAAAGTTTCAGTGTTTTCAAAAAACAATAAAGTTTCCAGTTTTCACTGCAAATAAGATTTTTAAAAGTGAAATGAGGGGGCAAAGGATATTATTTCTAAGAAAAAGTGTTTCTGTAGCAGAGTCCAACAAGGAGCTGTTCATTCTGCAGAAAAGCACACACAATGCCTGCGCTTAACAGAATGGAGTCCTGTTTTCTCTCAGAGAATTGCATTGTGTTGAGTTCTGTCTGTACTCAGTGGTGGCTCCATGCAGCAGCCAGACACCAACCACTGCACTCAAAGGGAGAAAATCAAGGTCATTTTCACTATTATTCTTTCCACCTTGAAGATTTATCTACAATGGAAAGAGTCCACTGTAGCTAACCCACTGCAAATTATCTTTTAAGAATAAGAGTTTAATTAAAGCACTTAGGAGAAATATCCGAGTTAACCTCTAAATATAGAGTCAAAACCTTGAAATGGCATTACTCAGTCCTTAACAGAGGTCACTCTCATCACAGAATGCAAAATAACTAGCAATACACCAGTGAGGTGCTAAGTACTTCCTTCAATAGGGATCTTGAAAGTACTTGGCCTGTTCAAGGTGTGACCCTTTCCCCATCACACATTGCACTTGCAGCCTGGGCATTGTGGTGATTGGCTTGATAATGGCTGCAGAAAGAGAAAAGCAGGTAATTCAACTTGCAAATTCAGAGGTTAATCAGGACAAATTTAAAACACAGAGCTATAGGCCCCTGTTTTGAAAATAATCCTACAACTGGTCCATGATTTGAGGTACCAGACCCAATCTCCATGAGTCAGGCAGTGACTCTGCATATGGGTAATTATTCCCATGATCCAGGCATGCAGAGATGCCCACAATAGCCTGGATATTACCCTGCTCTATCTGCATACTGCTGGTCTGCCTAATCCAGAACTCGTGGAAGTCAATAAATTCTAATAGAGGTAATCTGCTTTTTCAGTTCACGTTTTCTTCAGAGGTCCTGTAAATGCATTAATTAGATGCAGTAATGGCAGAGATAGCCAAGCAAATGCTTTTCAGGCTGTGACTTACATCCAAATCTGCTCACATGCTCACTCTCCATCCCTTGTGGCTTCTTATGGACACAAGTTCCAGAGTCAGATGCAGCAGACTTTTGAATTGTCTAAATCTGTCTATAGTGATTAGATAGCAAAGAATGGACTCTGAATTTTCAGTGATGCATTTCTGTGGCGCTAGTTATCTTTACACATAATTTTCTATAACTATGCTTAGTGTCAGTAAACTTCCAAATGATGTTTTACATCAAAAACAACAATCATAATCTAATTCCTTGTTGCAGAATAAGCAGCAGAAAATCAATTAATTTTGAGGATAGACAATAAACATTTTCTAACAAATAGGCATTGCAACATTTGGAATTCACAGACCTTTCCATGAAGAACCAGAGACCATCAGCAATTTGCTGTGCAATCATGTGCCTGATTACATGAGTCAAACTATTAACTCTTTTGAGTTGTAATTAATTTTGATTTTATTTATTGCTGTTTACAGCAATTAATGATCAGAGCTGAAAAGAAAATAATATTTGAGAACAAAAGAAACCTCTTACAAGCCAGTTTATTAAAGTCAGCAATTAAACTTACAAAAGATCAACGGAGTTGTGACAGAGACCTGTAAAATCATCATAATGCACTTCAGTGCCTCTAGGAGGGCTGTAAGTTTTAATCTTACAAAGGCAACTTTTCACCCTAAAGCCTGAGACACCCATCTAACATGTCAAAAAGGATTTCTCATCTTTCTCAGAATCCTAAGTTCAATGCAGACACTCACTTCTTATGGAATGAGCTACTGCAGTCTCACAAGAATGCTTTCAGGTACACTAGTGGCTCTGCTGTCATTCCTGTGCTCTGACACTGCCTTGTCACTCCTGCACACAATGGGTTTTGTATTCTCTCAGATTCAAAACTTGTAGGCTGTTCCTTTCTTATTTGTTAATTGTGTCTCTTCTAATGACAATACTTTAAGCTGTTTTTTGGTATTTCATAATGTCTGGAACAAAAGCACTGTATGTACATTAAAAAGAGAAATAACACCTCATTAAAAGGATAAGAAAATCATATTGAGAATTATTATTAAAGCACCAGACAGTAGCAGTACCGGATGATAACGCAGTTCTGTCCCATGGGGCTCATTACTTGAAGGTACAGCTGGAAAAGAGATATTACCTGTTCAGAGGCACAGGTTCCCCAGCATTGCTAGTTTGTCCTAGTCTTGTACATGCAATCCTGCTCCTGAATGTCCTCAATGCCAGCCTGAGCAAAGCAGTGCTCTGCAGCTCACACAGCCCCTCAGTCCCAAGGCACCAGCAGGACACCATCACTGCTGGAAAACACAGCTTGAAAACTTTGATTTTTCTACCTTTCCTATTCAAACTAAGGTCAAATGGGAGTTGACACCATTTTTCAGTGAAGGAAGCATTTTCTAGGAAGAATGAACTTTCCCAAGGGACTAAAATTACTTACAAGTTCTGCTCAAATTTAGTCTGTAGCCCTATAGCAAAGAGAGGGAAGAACATGGAAATATTCAAGTGTTTGGATTTCTGTTGCTTTTAAGAGCCTAATATTTAAACATGTTAACTAACACAAACATGCATTAAAACTGAGGTAGAATATAATTTAGATATGTTATCTAGATAACATTTATTTTGGTTTTCCTCCAGGTCCTATTTTTGTCTACTGGAAAAAAAAAAGTATAAATTTTGTTTCTAATGGTGTGGACAACAAAATATTTAAGCAGACAATTCACTAATCATATGATCAAGAGCTGTTTCAGGCATCTTTTCCAGTGATCTGTGTGAAACACCACAGAAACATGAAAACCTGTGAACCAAGTGAAATAATGACATGCTAAGTTTGTAGCAGTGCTCTGGCAGTGAACTTTTGAGGTGCCCAATAGGAAAAAGGGCAATGTGACAGAGTGAGTTAGCTGGAAGAGGAACAGTGTTACATTCTTGAGTCACACAGGACAAACTCAGTCCTCCGAGACTTTGGTCACCTCTTACAAAGGGCTGCACTTCTGCCTGACTGGAGCTCCCATTTAGCTCAAGGACTGTTTTCAAGCAGCCAGCACAAACTGCAGCAAATCATGAGTGCCCATGCTCCTCCCTGTGCTTGGGAGTCTGCTTGGACTTGGCCGAGGGGAGCTGTCCCTGCAGCTCCTTGTAGCGCTGGCATTGCCAGGGCTGTTCATCCTGCTGCTGCTGTGAGTCTCACCCAAAGCATTTCACTGCCTGTGTCCCCAGACTCTCAGAGATGAGGATGTTTCCTATATCTGGTATCAGCATGACAACAAAAAACATGAGTATTTTATCAACGAGTCAGAAATATTTTCATTCTCTCCACCATTCTTCTGAAAAACACATTTGCACAGCCCGATGCAGAGTTTAAAGGATGTGCACACCTGCTTAAGGATAACTTGCATTCAATGAACAGGACATTTATATAGCATTTAAATGCTACCATAAATGCTGTAGCCATATATCAATAAGGACTCAACTTTGTAATCATACTTGTTGCTGAAAACAGCTGATAATTTGGAGATGGGAGCCATAAAAAGTCAGAAACTAATGGTGTGTGGTTGAATGTGGTGTTGTGTGGGGAGGAGATGAGTGAAAGAGCTGGAGTGTTTACAGAAGAGAAGATATTAACCTTTGTACAGGAGTCAGAGTAGTGAGAATGTCCAGAGTTATGCCTATGAAAACAAACAATCAAAACATTATTAAAAAGGGGTGTCAGGAGTCCAGGAGAAGGTTTCATAATGGGTGAAGGATGAAGAAAAAGAATAAGGAAGAAACTGGTGGAATGAGTAGATGTCAAAATAGTAGGTGTATCCATATTATAAAAGTACTAATAAAAATCCTTTTATTCTATAAAGATTAATTTTATTTATAGATAGAAATGATTGCTTAAAAGTTATTAGTAATATTTAAATGAATTTTTTACTGTCCACAAAACTCAGATTCTCTGTACAAGACAGATTTTAGATCACTATGATATACAAAATTTTTTAATCCCAAGGACCTGTTGTACAAATGTGCTTATTAAAGCTTTGTTATAGGAAATGCTACAACCCCCTGTATTGGTGGAATCAGAATTCAGTCTTTGCAAGTCTCACTGAAGGTGGCAGGATTATGAATGTTACTCAGTACACCACACTTCTGTGTTTTGCAGTATGATAAACTAAAACATGTCCACAGCTAATCCTGGATTTTTTGTTGGCTTATACCTGATTTTCAAGTGCAAAACTGGATTGCTTTCTTTTTGTTTAGTTTCATGATTCATAATGGCAATTTTGAAGCTAAATTCCTTTCCATACAGTCATATAAAATGATATTCACAAAAATCTCACCTTGGCGATGCTATACCAATGTTTATACCAACATTTTCAATTGCAAAGGAACCTAAGAATAAACTTTGCAAGCTCCCTTATGAAGCTGATACTAAATAATAATTTTAAATAAATATGTTTAGAAAACAAAAAAAAATTTAAAAGTGTGTTGTGTTTCCAGAAGACTTTAACTAAATGTATACAATGGTCAGATATGTAAGAAGATGGGTGCCATTCACCACCTATGAGATTCATTGATGTTTCCATCAATAGATTAGATTTTTTTTTAAATGCAGAGAATGACAACATTTTAACTCCTAACTCTCCAGTCTGTGTTGAAAAACAGAGCAGTCTCTGATACTTGCTTATACCAGGAATGAGAAGTCAATCTGGAAAAATCTGCCACCTGGATGCTGCCAGTACAGCCAAGCCAGGCAGCTCTGTTCCCACTTCTCCAGCAAGGAGCAGGAGTGGGAGCATCCATCCACTGGGGCTGGATGGGCCTTCCTGCCTCCTTGCACATCCTGAGCCTTCCTGGTGCTTCATACACAGTGGGCTGCTTGGCCCTGGGTGGTGGAGGCAGGATGGAGAGGTGGCCTGCAGCTCACATCAGGGCCAAGGTGCATCGGACATGAGGTGATGAGAATGAGGAAGGCAAAAATCAGCTTCAGAGACACAAAAAAAGTACAAAAATGTGGTGAAAGCAAGTGAGATGAGCCAATTTATTTATATGGCACCTTCAAAATGTCACTGATGGCATTCAGAGGACTGAATAGCATATTAAAAAAGTAAAGGTTGTGAATATTGAAGGATTGGGAAAAATATTGCTTCTGTAAACTATAACTGTGTAATTAAAACAAGATTCAGTTCAGTGAGGGTTTATCAACAGGTTGTGCTTAAAACGGAGAGACCAGTGTAATTAGTTTGTCCTGTTAACTCAACCTAAAAAGTGATTTATACTTTTAAAACCAGAGGGGATTTAGTAGAGCCATTAGATGTTATGTCACTATAATTAAGGCATGTTTCTCCTATAGGCCTAATTTTTTAAAACATATGAAAAATTTTCCAATCTCTATTCCCCATAAAGGATAAAAATATCTTTCTTGTATTAAAATTCCATGACTCCAAGCTGAGTTTGAGTACATTTGATAACCTCACTAGTGCTCTATATTTTAGTGGTATCATATTTAATGCATCCCTTGATGTCATGAAGATGTAAGTCTAAGCTGAAGGTTATAGTTTTAAATGGCAATACAGAGTGTCTTTATTAAAAAGATATTTTTCTGGTGATGACACATACACATAATTTGGTGGTTCCTTCTTTCCTGCCCACTTTCCTTCAAGGATGCACAAGTATGTCTGTTCTACAAATGTTAGATCATTCTCCAGAGGGGAAAAGAGCAGTAGGCAAGGACAGCTACTTTTTCTCATGCAGAGAGCTGTATATCCCAGTGTTAACATTCACAAAAAGGGAGTGTGCCAGCAAAAATTAATAATCAACTCATTTCCTTATAGTGTTTAAAAGGACTTAGGTATACATTTCTGACATATCATTTTATTAGAAGCCTTCTTGGAAGAAAATGTTTACATCTTAGGTATTTTGCCCTGCAGGTAAGTAACTTCTAACAGATTAAGTTTATCATTGATGGGATCATTTCATATTAGGATAGTAGGATGTGTTTTTACTGTTCAGTACTAGCAGAATTTATCATAAACACATGTTATTGTGCTGTGCAAAATGTTGTTTTTGTGAAACACAAAGATCTAAAGGAGCTATCATCATAACACGCCACATAGGGAGGTATCTGCTCTTTCAGAACTGAGGGGTTTTTGTTCTGGATTTGTTGGAGTTGTTTGTTGGTTTGGGAGTTTTTTGGTTTTGGGGTGTTTTTTTGTTTGTTTGTTTGTTTTGTTTTGTTTTTATGTTTTTGTGGGGTTTTTTTTGTTTTTTAGTAGGGTGTGTATTGAGGGAAGTACTGGTTGATCACTGAAAGACTGAGACCAACTGAGCCACTGGGATTTGTGGGGATGAGGACTTAACAAAAGGAGTCCTTTAGCTCTACACATGCTAAAACCTGTAGGCTGGGACAGAAGAAAAATGAGGCCCAACAGAAAATCTGGCTTCAGATTGGAATATCAAATGAGCTTCTTGCTGTATGGCAGGCTGAGCCAAAGCCCACACAGCCATGGAAAAACATTCTTACTTTTTCTTGTTCATTCTACTGAGAATAATAACCATGGGAGAGACCTGGCTTCCTGTAGACCAGTCTAGGACTACCAAACTGTAGCATTACCATCACCTAAAGATTTTTTACTAACAGTACAATAAAAATAGTTCTGAGCTGAGGCTCATTATGACCAATATTTTGTCTCACTATTTTTTGTTAATGTCCAAAACTGCTTCGGCAGATCAAACCCCATCACTTGCTAGACTAATTGTTGGTTGTTAAAATAAGGACTGCAATTTACCACTTACTATTGAATTCTTAATTTGGCAGTTTATGAAATTCAAGATCACATGAAAGCACATCACAGATGAAAGGATGTATGTTTAATTGCTTAACAGTTTTGTTGCTCTGCAGAGACTGCAGAGCTGCTGTCCAAGAGTGATCCCTTGGGCTTCTTCCCTCTCACTTCCAGAAGTGACAGCTATCGTTACAACACAGCATTCTCCTTCCAAGAGTTTTCCAGACTGGTTTGGGTAAGTGTGGAAATTCATACTTATGAGGCAGATCTAAGAACAAATCAAAGTAGGCTTGGAGAGCCTGGCATTCCTGGCTGTGAAATCAATGGCTAATCTTCCACTGACTTTAAAGTCAGCTGGAGCAGCTTCAAATAAAAGACAAAAATGCGATACTTTAATTCTTCAGGAGTGAGATTAGTTACTGCCTTACTGCAGGTATGCATCACATGAGCTCTCCAGCTGATGCTTAACCTGACCTCAGAGATACAGAGACTGTCAGCTGGCAGTTTGTATGACAAAACATCACATACCTTTGTGAAAAGTCACACTGAAGACTAAACCTTCTTCTGTTTTCATAAGCACAGTCTAATTGGATATGATAAATAGCATAAATGTAACTGTCTTCATATTTCTGCAGATAATAAAGTCAAATTCTCATTTGGTATTGTCCTACTTCTAAAATTTTAATGAAGCATTATGATAAGAACCAATTTTCTCTGTTTAATCTAATCTGAACATAACAGACTCAGAACAGCACAATTACTGTGCTATGGCATATATAGAAAATTACTCATTATTACTGAGCTCCAAAGTAGAGAAAGAGAATATTTCCAAAGGCACAAAATGTCTAGGGCTATAATTCCTGTTTGCACTAATAAGAAACTCTCACAGTACCATTAGCAAAGTAATCAGCTTTTCAGTATTTTAAGGTCACAAAAATAACATTATAGAAATAAGAAAAGAATTTTACATTGTATTTTTTTGTTGTTGTTTAGTTATTCTTATTTTCAGATAAATATCTTTATATTTAAGATTTCATATTTAAGATCAAGGGCTGCATCAATCTTGTCAAAGTGACTTTAGTCTGAGAAACAGCGATAACAAAGCATATATATTCACACACTGAAGTTATTGATGGATTCCTGCTCTTTGCCAAATTAATTACCAAGCAGTATTTGATCTTTTGTGAGTTGATAAATATACTGGATCAAACATTTATAGACTAAAAGATCCAAGATGAAACGTTGGATATCAAGGCTAACAGTTTTGCTGCACACCTCAGCCCACAGGCGCAGCATCCTGCCCTGTCTCAACCCAAACTTAATGATCCCACTGTCTGTTCTGCCCCATCATTTTTGATCCTCAGTGCCATCTATTTTTATTATAAGTATGATTGTGGTAAGAAAGGTTTCTGGCATGTCACTGTTTATTCCAAAAAGGTCTTAAGGCAAGGAAGAAACCAGCAGAGAAAACAAACAGCATCCTCGCTGAAAAGGAGGGCCTGCAGAGCACATTCCCAGATCTGATGGCAATCGCAGTGGGACCCACTGCCAGCAGCTCATATGCTGTGATAATGATTTCTCCATTACCAGGCAATCTCAGCCTCATGACTCTGCTTAATTCCTCCATGAATCGTGTCAAGGAGTCAGTACCCCCTCCGGCAGAGAACAAAAACCTGCTATCCACATATTCCAAAATTTGAACACTCTCAAGAAAAAAGATCTCCCTTTTCACTCTGCACATTGTTTCTGTAGGTTCTCTCTCTAGTGCTTTGTGTCCAGGAAACAAGATCTTAAGATAATGAGAAGAAGCCTAGAATAAACCATAACTTCTCATAAATACAAACCTTTGCTTGTAGACACTGAAAGAAAGGCAAATAGAAGAGATACTTTACAGGGGTGCCATCTGAAAGCTTGGCATTTTGCAGCCTCTCAAGATCATGAGAGAACAAAGAAAGCTTCAGTCGTTGTTTGTTGAGAGGTATATCCCCACAGGTAAGAGTTGGAGGAAAAACATGATTAATGGTTACTATGCAATCTTGCAAATAAAACCATATTTGCTGGGGAGATATAAAATAACAGTTTTCCTTCTGTTCACAGTGAAAATATGCTCTGGTAAGTTTAAACATCCTTAAACACCTAGCTGCTTTCTTACTTGCTCCTGGTGTGGTCTCTGTTGTGGATAGTACAGAGAGCCAATATACACATGGCTACAGGATTTTATGCACTGGGAGATTGATTCTGTCATCAGAAGTATCCTCTCTCACCCTCTCAAGCATGTAACACCAGGGATATTGCACCAGGGATTATGGTAAGGGAGGATGCAATGAGAACAACTAAAGGATGTAGCAACAAAGTGAACACTAGGAGAGAAAACAGAAGGAATAAGGGAGAAAAATCAGCTCCTGGAATGTTACTCCTCCATTTCAATATCTTTGCAGTGGGAATAATTCTACATTGGCCAGAAGAGATGTTCAACTTATTTCCTCCTTTCGTGCTACCTCGTCCTACAACCATCTGAGAGACACCTGCAATCAAACCCTGGCCTGAAGATGTACAACCAGGACTATCTGCTGTGGGCTCTAAGCAGCTGGGGCAGAGCTAAAAGCTCCCCCCCCACCCCCCCCCCAAAACTCCAGGGCAGCAATAAAGGCAAGAGAGATGTAGTACTGCAGGTTAATGATATGTGAGAAAAAGCCACCTCTCCTCACCCCCTCAATTGTCAAGCCACTGTTTTCTTGTTAGTAGCAAAAGTGGACATGGCAGTTCCATGGTATCACTGGCACTATTCCTGGCCAAGGGCAATGGAACCATTGCCTCATCCTGTGACAATGCACAGCCAGTTGGCTGCTCTCAGATAACACTGAGACTTCAGTGATGCCGCCACCTACATGAAGGGAAAAGCTTTCATAACTGCACCTTGTGTGCCCTTAGCATCTCACTGAACTTTTGGGATCTAGCTGCTCAACTCTTCGTTTGCCATTCTGGGCACAGTCTGGAGCAGATTCCTTGGAAAACTTTACACATGGAGATGAAGTTATCTGTGAAATTAAGGAGCACCTAAAGCAAGCAGGAAGTAATAAGCCACTATGGGAACACACAGACAGCAGGTACACAGTTCATAAATGTGACTGCTAAGAAGGATCTTGGGTGGTCTCTGAAGTCACCTTACTTGGATTCCACATGGAACTAAGGCTTGCAAACAGACAGTCCAAGAGAGTATATACTGGGGGAAAATTTCATTCAGCTCTCCATCTTTGAATTCAGTGGTTATCTTTACTATGACAATATCCCAAGGAGGCTTTAAAAATGCTAGTCAACTAAAAATTTTACATAAAGAAGGGGAGAATAATCCATACTCAGGAATTTCCACCACTTTTCTCAGCTCATTTTCCCATTTGCTTTCCTTCTCACATTTGCTCACACAGAAAATCTTGCTTTTCTCACACAGAAAATCCACTGCTTCTTTATTCTTCACATTTCTCAAAGGATTCTGCTTTTTCTACAGTGTTTGGAATAAACAAAAATCATATGGAAGTGTGCCATGTAGTCTTGTTACTATATTTCAACAGATGGTATGCAGTATTGTTCTGAATGCCTGCACAACAAGAAGCTGTGTCAATATCCTTGCAGGGGTTTTTTCCTGAGGTCCTGGGAGATGCAGTAAAGCAGCACTTGATGTAATTTTCTTCTATTGTAGTTCTGCTGTACACATGTAAAACTAAACAAACAAGATCTCATTTTGAATGTGTTAATCAGGCCCACAGTTTGAGAACAATGAAGAATTAGATTAACTTGTATCTGTAGGTGTGCACATTAGTCTGCATAAACCACACACACACACCCACACACGCACACTTTGTACAGATGTGGGAAAGCCAGGTACCCTTTATTTCTCTCACTGTGCGCTGTGACTATCTCCAGTGGAAGTTGGTGTAATGAGGGTCACATATCATGATTGTCAGATACAACATAGTAGCAATTACCCAGGCCAGCAGCAATTGTGACCACCCTCTGCACAAGGGAACAATTTCTAGAAGTGGCTCATAAGCTGACAAGATTAAGAGTGACCAAAGCTGATGATTAAAAGTTTTGACTAAATCTGCTATCAGCAGTGTTACAAACCTGTAAAGCTGAGGAGGGAGGCGTCTGCAGTTGAACATTCAGACTGAAATGCAGGGCCCTTTCCAGTTTTACCTGCAGCACAGCACCAGCCATTTTCAGTGAACACTGGTCTGCAGAACACTTCTGTAGTCAAAAGTAGTTGAGAAAATTAAATTTGTCACAAAACCCTACCCAGCCACAGAAGTATTTGTTTGGGAAATGGTCAGTTGTTTCTTTTAAAGTGCTTGGATGGTCTATGAGCCATCTAGCACTAGATCTAGCCATCTAGGAAACAACAGCAACAACAAAATACCTATTATATGTCATATATGAGTGTGTGTGTGTGTGTCACTGTGCAGAGAGCCTGGTTGAAGCATGGCTTAAAGAAAGAGGCCATGAAAGTATACAGCTGATGGGAAAGTAAAAGGCAGCTGTAAAGCAGCAGTTCCCAGGCTTGATTTTGTAAATAACTAGGTTCTCAGACACCTTTTTTATAAACAGCAGGATTCTCAGACAGTCTTCTCATAACAGTCCTTGGCTGCTCTGGGAACAGATATGAAGGTTTTGAGAACTTTTCATATCACAGTGAGAACACTAATTTTGGTTTCAATAAACAACCACGGGAATTGTAAACAAAAGGAGGGGTTAGAGTTTTCTCTGTAACCTGTCGTGAGCTCGGATTTTGCAATATTCATGAAGTTAATTAACACTATTATAAAAGGTGACTGATTTGATCAATAAATCAGAGTCGATGCTGATCAACAACAAGATGGGTCGTCTCCCTTCGCTTTCAACATCACTGTATATAATTTGTCATTAACTACAGATTAGCAGGAATAATAAGTATGATATGAAAAGTTCTTAGTCTCAAATATGCCAGCAGCACTGAATAACTTTGAATGAAATATTTTAGGGACGTAACTTAAAGACAGTTCTTAAACATGAAAAGCAGCTACAATGATTTTGATATTCCATGCTGTATAGAAATAATCAAATTCTTCTTTGGAGGAACATGAAAAGCCCTGCAGGTCATTGGTGCTAGATGAGAGGGTGAGGAAAACATTCAGTGCAGGCAGCAGTGTGCAAGCTGCAGATTGAGCTCTGGGTGGCAGGAGCCCAGGCAAGAGGCCATGAACTGGACCCTTTGCACAAAAAAAAAGGGCACAGAGACCTGTGGAGAAGTCAGGTAACCGAACTGAGAGAGACACAGCAGAAGCTGAGGACTCAGCAGGAAGAGCCCAGACTTTCATGTGCACAGACTATGAAGGCATTAAACCCAGGGGTTACTTTATTTGGTATCCCTTCCTGGAGGCACTCAGCTTGAGCTGTTCTTGTGTTACTGCATCATTAATAAATTGCTTTAAGGATGCAAGAGAAACCCAGCCAACAACAAAATCTGATCTGACTGTGTGACTGTGGTGGGTGTATGTAGGGAGCCAAGCAGGGCATCCATGGGCTCACCAGAGCCACCCACTGAGATGGGGCTTCAGTCCCAGCAGTGCAGTCCCTGGTGGTGGGAGTGTGGCTACCAGAGTGCCCTCTGAACATCAGACAGGAGACTTTCCTTACACATGAGACATTATAAGATAACATAGTTTAAGAGATGTACCACACAGCCTTGAAAAATGCCAAGGGTCACATGGGCTAGCCCAAGCAACCTGTCCTGCCCTTGTACTCTGTGACACTTGGTGCACTTTTTATCTCAGTGTGGCTTGAAAGGAAAAACATATCACCAAGAGGCAGGAAGAAGAATTTGGAAGGAGAAAAGAATGAAAATTCTGTCTTTCTCCATTTATTTATTATTCCAAGGTCTGTATGAGACCTGATTGAAGTCCTATCTGGGTGTGTTTCTTAGTTAATGTGTCAACAGGCATTTGGAATAGCAACTCTCTCCATTCAACCTGCTCAATCTGACTGAAAGAATTCAGTGTGCTTTGAATAAAAGCAAGACTGCCTATAACCAAATGATTGCAAAGATGGAAGGAGTGGATGAGTGCTTTGAGCAACTGAGTCCAGTTTCAGTCATTGATGCTGACATTATTGTATGATGAATCTTAAAATGAGATTTTTTTTCCTCTCCTTACTTTTCCTTCTAGAATATGGGTCCATACTCTCCACCTTCAGAAATATTTCCTTTCAGCAGCTGCAACTGAATAATGGCTGATTCATCCCAAATAGTTTTATCATAAATACCTCATTTGGGTTAACGAGTTCTTCAGTTTCCAGCAGTGTCCTCTGGACAGGCATATGGGAGAGAACCACCCTCTCCAGCCCCATTCAAGACATCATTTTACATTCCTAAGCCAAATTCTTTTGACTTCTTAAAGATGTTTTCCCAAATGTCCTTTCCCACCACTGAGATCTTAGCACAGACTCATGCTATTAGCCCCAAGACATGTGTCTTTAGCCTGTGTCCTGCTGTACCCATTTCTACCTTTGCTGCCCTCAAGATCACACCATGTCAGTATACAAGATTCTGATATTGCCATATGCCACAGATGATTCCTATATGTGTCGGTCAACTTAATTTTCATGCTCCTGTCTTTTATGCCAAGGTCTTTATTAGAAATAGTAAACAAACTTTGTCCAGAGAGTCCTTGAGAAAATTGTCTAGTAACCTCTTTGAGCTTGATCATTTGCCTCACAGCATGACTAATTGTCATCTCTCATTTAGAGAGCTCCTTACCACATCTCAGTTCCTATAATAATCTCCATCTTCACCATTTTAGCTGATAATTTCCCATGTGACACTGCATCAGTTGCTTTGCTCAAGGTCAGACAGATTTGATCTACTGCTTTTGTCTACAGAATCACAGCTTTCTTTTATTAGAAACATGAATGGAGATTCTTATCAATCTTTGATTAGACAGGCATCAGGATAGCCTGACACAATGTGCCTCTGACCAAGCCTTACTACGTTTTAGCCCCTTTCCTTTTATCTGCAGAGTTTTAATTAGTGTTTCTTTCAAAGTTTCCTACATAATCCCTGCATGCAAGTGAGGTCAGTAAAGTTCAAAAGCCATAAAGAGATATTTTAAGTCCCCCAGAAGATAATGTGATAGTTAAGACAAAGTGATATTATGTGCTTGATGCAGCTGTGGATGGCAGGGGGAGGCAGAAGACCCAAGTAACTTAACCTCTAACCTCTAACCAAAGTTATGCATATTCTCCCTGTGTTTCCTCTATAAAATCAGGGAATGAAATTATCCAGTAAAATGTGGAAAAGCAAGAACAAGTAGAATTAAATTCATAAGCCTTACCTGTACCAGCTCAAATCAGCAGTCCCTCCCCTGCAGGGCTGTCTCTGTCAGGGTGCCATAGCAGGTACCTAGGGAAGAGGACAGAAACAAGAAAAGCTCACTGTTCTGCTTGCCCACTATCCCAGCTCCACAGTTTTGTGCTTAATGGATCACTTAGGAAAAGGCATCATCTATCTGTCAAATAGTTCTTACTGTACTGCATTGCTTTCCACAAATCAATGTAAGCTTCTAGCATTCACAATATCTATGAAAACCTTGTTGACTTTGAGTTCATTACCAGCTGCTTCTTCTGGATGCCCTGTGGTTCTTTTACCAGGAGAAACACAGAACCATCACACCTCATCACCTTCTCCACTCCACAGTACAATTCCTCTGTTTTGCCCCTCAGCTCTGTTTTCTGGAGCTGAGCAGCCGTACCCATGGAGGTATTCCCTGGCAACAAAAGCCATTGAACACCTTCAAGCACCTTTGCTCCCCTCCTCTGGGCTTTGTCTTGGCTTTTCTCTGCCTCCTTAATGTCCATTCTACTTTTGCCCAAAGCAGTTAAGCCATCCCCAGAAGGGGAAGAAAGTTTAAGATCTTTCAGGATGAAGCCAGATCCATACAGAGATTGCTCTGGGAGATACTGAAAAGCACCTGAAAGACAGTGCATTCATTGGTCACAGCCAGCATGTCCCACTTTGCTCTGCACTGGTGCAGCCTCACCTCAAGTCCTGTGTGCAATTTTGGGCGCACAATATAAGAAAAATATAAAAGCTATTAGAGTGTGTCCAAAGCAGAGCTGTAAGATGGTGAAGGGCCTTGAGGAGAAGCTGTATGAAAACAGCTGAGGTCACTTGGTCTGTTCAGCCTGGAGAAGAGGAGACTGAGGGTCTCCTGCACTTACAAGTTCCTCATGAGGGGAAGAGGAGGGGCAGGCACTGATATCTTCTCTGTGGTGCCCAGTGACAGCACCTGAGGGAATGACCTGAAGTTGTGTCAGGAAGGTTTAGGCTGGATATTAGGAAAAGGTTCTTCACCCAGAGGGTGGCTGGAACAGCTCCCCAGGGAAGTGGTCACAGCATCAGCCTGACAGAGCTCAAGAAGTGTTTGGAGAACACTCTCGGGCACACAATGTGTGTGCAGGGCCAGGAGTTAGACTTGATTAATCTTGTGGCTCCCTTCCAACTCAGCTTATTCTGTACTTCTGTGAATTTCCATAATCCTGGTCTTGATCCTTCAGAAAAATCTAACCCTTTAAAACTTTGTGAACCCCATTTTTAGGTGTCTGCTTCTGGTTCAGCAGGTAACAAACCGATACCAGCTAATTAGCACTTGGCTCTTTAAATCATGTTTGAGAGATACCGCCCTCACACCTGCCTGAGGCCATTCATAATTTCTTTCTGATTTACCTTTAATTTCTGCACAAGATGTTTGTTCACTGAACAGATCTAATTACCCAGTTACAGACAAATTGCCCCTCACACCCTGCATAAAAAGGTCAGATAGACATTAACAGCCCAGACAGCGGAGCTGTACCAGAGTAGGCCTGCCCAGAAGGGCTGCCCACTGCCTGGGGCCTCAGCTCTGCCCAGGCACATGAACCTTCCCAGGGCTCCAACAAGCTCCAGCACAGCCTGATCAGGCAGCCAACAGTGCTGTCTTATTTTATTTGGAGGGAAGGGAGAAGCTAATAGACCACTGTAGAAATAGCACAAGGGAAAAGCGGGCATGCTTGTTTTAATATTCTTATTAAAGAAAAGCGTAGCATTACTGACTGTTTAACTTTTCATTCAATGACACTTATGCTTATTAATTTATTAGAACTTTAATTTTATCAAGTGGCTGCACAAGCAATTACTTTCCATTTCAGCTGAAGGACTTGTGATTTTTTTATTGTGAACTCAAAGAAGAAAGTGAACATAAATTGGTTATACCATGTTCATCCAGAGCTCAGATGTGATTGAGATTTTCAGCTTCCCCTGACACTGCATGTCTGCTGACATTGCACGTGAGCTAATATAAAAATTGATACAGTACCTGTATGTCTTGCAAAGCTTTAGAACTGATAGTCTTTCTTACACACAATGACATAAACTTCCACAGTTTTTCAAAACTGTGTTCTTTTTTAAAAGGAGCTTTTGCTGGTGATGCAGATTTCTTCAGGTTTGTGGTTTTCTACCACAACCAATATAACAAGAGAACATTGCCCTCTGGTGTCACAAGCTTTGTGCTTGGCAGAGCTTGCCACCTGCACTTTCTTACCCCTTTTCTTCCTTCTCTTTATTCACTGTACTGAGAGCCAGGCTGTGGTTCAAAGGCATAAATCAGCAGAAGGTATGGAAAGGGTTGTTTCCTTTTCAATGGGGATTTTTTTGCAGTCATGTAACAATTGCAATGGGTGTGAAAACAATCTGTCTAAAGTACTGAAAGCCAGAATTAGCTCCCTTCAGGTTGGAGGATGCTGTTAAATCTTAGCTGATTCTTTTTTTTGACCAGTTTATCAATTTATTTATTCATCCTCTTGAATAGGTTTTTTTTGGATTTTAAAGTGAATATTAGAATCAAAGCTATCAGAAGACTGAAGCTAAATTTGGTAGCTTATGCTACCAACTGCTTTACTAACACCAGTGTTTTTCTGATCATAACTGAGTTATCCAGCTCTGCACTTAGAGACATCTGAGTTCTGCCTAATTGCTCACAGGTTTGTCCCCAAGCACACTCCAGTATATTAGGACAAAGGAGTGGCAGAAAACAGCCAAATCAAATGCAAAGAAGCCAAATTATTCCTTGCTGTTGGATGACAGCACCAAAAGAGAGAGAAGAAGCATCATTGTTTAAGTAGTTGGGGAAGGAACAGGAGGAGGTGCAGTGGGAGTAGCACAAAGTTTAGATTTATCTTCCCAGCCTTGCAGGCTCTGCTGTCAGATGGTTTGCACAAGGCAGAATAGTAAGGTAAAGTGTCAGATTTTTTTTACAACTCTTAAAGCCAAAGATTATTTTTCTACTCAAATATTCCAAGTGTTTTGTAAATGCCAGTTTCAAAGAGATTGTTGCCACAATGAATGGATCTTCTTGCAAGCTAGTTAGTCCATACAAAATGTATACAGTCATTTTTGCTAAGGAGTCAGTGATGATTCCAACAGATGATCCACTAATTCCATCGGCTACTTGTAGCCACTCTGAAAACCACAAGGGACAGAAGTTTAAGGTACATCCTTAAAACATAAAGCAGAGACTGACTGCAGGGGTGGCCAGATGGGGCTGCTTGTAACTGGCTGCCTGTTAGACAATTCCCTGGACATGGTCTAATCACCTACCTTTTGCTCAGTGGCATCCTACATCTAGCTTTGGCCTGATAATAGTTGATGGTCTAGGCTCAACTCTATGTAGGACCCCTCACAGACCATGGAAACATATCCAGGGATTATTTTTTCTCCTCTTTCCCTAGATATTGGAGGGACACGCTCCTCTTAGTGCATTAACCAGAGATAAATAGATAATAGGATGAGAGCAGGCACCACTATATGTGGCTTTTTATCTGTCCTCTGGACTTTTTCCCAGATGAACCAGACCAGTTTTTGACCCAGGCTCTCCACTAGCTTCCAACCACTGAATTAAATCTTTAATGATAAAATGAACACAGATTTTCTTCCCGGCCATTTGCAGGACTGCTCACTTTGAATTATTAACCAAAAAACCCCTCATTTTTCTGCTTTTACAAGAAAATATAAATTGCCCTCTTGAAGAATTGAGGGCTGACATTATTTTTGTGCATCTCCTCATTTGCAGATGGCATTTACACAGGCCTTTGCTAACAAAAGGATTGAAAGAGGGGAAGTAGGAGGCTGAGGTCAGATATGATGTTTAATTTAGAATTAGAGAAAAAAGAAAGCCTGTAAAACTGAAAATTGAGAGGAACTTCAAGATAGGCGTCACTAAAAAATTTACAGGGGAAAAAAACCCCAAAAACCATTTTATCTTTTAAAAAGAAAATTACATGTAGATAAACAAGCTCTGAAAAATCTCTTGAAGTACTGAAGAGGGAAGTAGGGAGATAACTGTATAAGAAAAATTGGTGCTGTAACCAAAATGCAGTCTGCAAGCACTGTTCTATAAAACTATTTAAAAAACCAAACTGTAGTAATAAACATGTGGTAAATATGTATTTTGTTCTGCTTTTAATGTCTTTGACAACATCTGTTTACACTTCCATTATTTAGAGCCAGCAAAGTTTTTTGGTGGATCTATACCAGACCAAATTAAGGCATTGATCAGGCTGAATTTTACTTCTGCTTGCTATGTTACTTCTTGGCTTGTTCCTTCTATATTACTTCTTGGCTTCTTGACAGTTTGGAGGATTTGGCAGCAATGAAGCTAAAACTTGTGTCAGGCTACAGTGCTTCAATCTGGGTGTGAAATTCAATGACCGTTTGAAATTCAGATTCTGCAGAGTCATGACATAAACAAATGTAGCATTGAGAGACATTCTCCATAGGAAGCTGTTTAGCAGAGAGAGAGCAGACTGAAAAAGGCAGAGTGACCTCACCAAAATTGATTGCAAGAATACCACACCAGGGGCCAGGCATCAATTTTGCCCTAAGATTTATTTGCAAATCATGTCATGAATGCTCTCTGTTGCCGGTAGATCTCATTTATCTGGTTTTGCAAAACAAATATTTAAAAAGAAAAAGAAATTTACACATTACCTCCCAGGTGTGGTAGCCAACAAGCCTCTGAAATTTGTTGATTTGTCCTATATGCCAGAGGGCCAATATTTTCCTATGCATCAGCTTATCTTGCCATCTACTTCTAGACTTAATTTTTTTAGGATTTTAAATAAATCCATGGAGATTTTTACTTGTCACTCCCAAAAATCTGCTGAACTGCTTTTTTGATTTTGGTGCCATGAGTTCAGAACTATTGCTGCACCTCTGTTGGTGGAGTAGCGGCCTTCAGCAAGTGATTTAAATTCTTGACATTTGGCTTTCAAAGGATGCTAATTGTTAGAAAACATGATTGAGACCACACTGACTGGAAAGGTTTCTCCTTAGCTCCTGCATAGCTGTCTCCAGAAGCTGCCTAGTCAGCCTTTGCAAACTCCTGAATTTGCAAGTTACTGTAGGCTGAAGAAGGCACTGGAGCCACTGGAAACTGAGGCAGATTGCAGACAAGCTGACTTTCCCTTCCCTTTCTTCACTTATTTACCAGATTAGAAATTTGCATACAAGGCTGCCTGGGAATAGGCGCACCTGGGAAGAAGGCCTGCCGAAGAGAGCAGTATGCTTCAGGGGCAGTAGCACAATGAGGCTGATCCAGACCTCTGGCCCTGGAGGTGAAGTGGAGGATCTGTTCCCTAGACGTGTCTCAGCTGTCATCCATCTGCTTCTGGACTTCACTCACAGCCGTGGCGAGGCTCTTAGAGGCACACTCTGTCTCTTACACATTGCTCTAGCACCTGGCACAGCAGAGTGCCATCACTTTAAAGGCTTTAAGCTGCACTGCTACAATAATGATTGGTAGAGAAAGTCAGATAATTAATTACTTTCCAGTATACTTTTCACTAGTATAGTGTTCAATACAAGTATTGACTGGATTAATTTAATTTCAGAGTTGCAGAAGCAGCTTTGTGGTATTTTTTATTTTAGAGTTGATTTTTTGTTTATCAAGACTTTATACTGGACTAGGACTATCTTTGGGGTGCTTGGAAATGAACTTTAACGTTTTATTTGCATTCAGACCCAGTACCTCCACCCTAACCCAATCCAGCCATGGTATCTCTGGGTGTTGTGTGGTTGTGGCTGTTTGCCCTGGGTGTGACAGCTAGTGCTGTCTCTGCTCCTTTTGGAGCTTCTCCTACACAGTTGTACTGAGCAGATAAACTCTGTCACTCCCCATGTAAATCCCCTTTCCCAAGACCTCTCCTGCCTTTCTGTCAGCAGCTGAAAGAAGAAAAGATGACTCCCAAGCTACTTTAAATTCTCACTGGTCTACTGAAAGCAGTAGATGCAAATCTCATCATAAACTGATACAACACCATTATTTTCAGTGGAACTATGCCCATGAACACAAGTTTGAGGTCCAATGCTTTCCAAAATCATTGAGACCACTACCCTTTGGCTGTGTCTGTTTAATGGTTTCTGTTGTAAGTTACTGTTACCAACACAGACTATTCTTCAGCCTAAAACTCCTGATTGAACTGGGGCAGCCTCTTACACCCTTAACCAGAGCAGTGATTCCAAGTGTAAGTCTATAAACAGAAATGCTGGGACTTGACAGCAGCCAGCCTTTTGGGAAAATCTGGTTTTCGTCTCTTGTCTTTAGAACAATCACTCATTTTTAATGAGTTTGGATTTTATTAAAAAAAAATGTTGCAGTATTATTTAAGGTTATTATTTTACTGGGGAAAAGACCCAACACGTAATGAAACATTAGATATATTCATCTTAATATTCAATGCCTATTCCAACTATATTTTGGTCTCCTGGTAACATTACTAATGACTTGTCATCATGAAAGTGAGAAAGAGTGAAGCTATTTCACTGGATTCTGAAATAGCATGAAATCAAGTGCGTGTTACACCGATTTTGCAAAAACACACTGCTGGTAGCAATTCTCCCTGTGTTCAGCAAACCATGAAATAACACTATATCAGATTTCTGGCTCTTGAAAACAGGGAAGCATTCCAAAGACAGTGGCTTTTTGGCAATGTCTAGCAGAAAGGTAAAAGTGCTGAAACATGGAACTTCCTTTCTTCCCCCTCTCCCCATGCTCAGATGTTCACAAAGAATCAGTGTAACAATCCTCCAGAGCATATCTCAATGGAAACATGGAAATTAATTGTTGCAGTCACCTCATTACTCGGCTGTCAGTGTTAATACATATTTAGCACTGCACTAAGAGCACCGGTGGTGTTTGATTTTATCACTGCAGATAAGTGCAGCTGAGCCAGGTGCTGAGCACTGGCAATACAGCTCGGGATGCCCCTGCCCTGCAGCTGCGAAGAGAGAGAGGGATCAGAGCTGCACAGCTCCCTGCTGCTGGGTCACATGAGCAGCTTAATCATGGAAAACTTGTCTCGCATGAACAGAGCAGGGCAATCACAGGGAGCCCTAAGGTGTGTACGCCATAGCGCGAAAGGGATACAACATTCAGAACGATCTACGATTTGCAATTTCTTCCAAATTTCCAGAGGACTAATATGAATACAAATAAAGTATCATCACCACTCTGTGGCACCAGCCAGCACAAAGACAACCATGCACCTGCAGAGCTGTTTGGAGGCAGTGCTTCTGAAGAACAGGTCAGCTGAGCTGGAAACACCCGCCTCACTACTCCTCATTCAAAAGCCCAGCATCAAGCATTGCAATACAGAAAGAGGTTTTTTTCTTAATGCATCATGGTGAAGTACCTTTCTTTATGCATCATGGTGAAGCATCCTTTCAAAACATTGGTAGCTTTGGAAATAGACTAAGCTAAAAAACTCAAAAAGTCTGTGTGAATCCAGTCCTGAACAGAGTATCTATCTCAACAAGGTTGAGGATATGGCCATAGCTGATCAGAGGCCAGATGTCCTGGAAATTCCAGTGAAAGCTAGGAAAGGTTTCCTCAGAGTCCTTTCTTCATGTGGAAGTATAACCCTGGGGAATAAAGACGGATGTGCCCAGAAAATTCGATCTAATTCTATCCTAATTAAGCAAGATAGTTCAAACCCTGACAAGACAAAAGATTAGGCTGTTATTTTTAGTATTCTTTTTTTTTTCTATGGGAGAATGTGCATAGTGAAAATGATCTCGCAAGACAACACATTACATTTGCTGCTCATTCTTTTTACTTTCCAAAAGTTGAGTAATGCTTCAGAAGCAGAGGCCAGGTTTAGTTAACAGCAAATAATTGTTATAAACTCACTGCCACCAGGGTTTGTCCATACTAAATGAAATATTTTTCTGACCTTCGTTAAAGTGACCTTGCTTTAATGGGTGTTAAATTGTCATTCACACATGAAAAGTCTTTGATTTGGGCTTTCCAGTGCTGAAGCTCTGTTTGCCCAAGCTAGTTTCTTTGGGCTGTTTCTACAGATTTTGTTCTGCAGATCTCACTTTCTCCTTCTGTGCTTGCAATGCTTGAAACATCAGTCGAAAAGGAATTTTGAGCATCTGTAATTCACTGCAGAAACTTTTCAGGCTGCAAAGGAGACAGATGAGACACTGACACTGACAATATCAATGAAATAAATCCTTCAGCAACAATAAATTGTATCTGTGCTTGTTTATTGAGTTTGAGGTTTTTTCACCTGTCCAAAGTGATGGAAACTCATCAAGACAATGCTACACAGGTTTGGGAGTATACTTACTAGCTGACAAATTTGTAAAACCACACAAATCTTGAACCTTGTATAAGAAAGTAACCAAGGCATTGGCTCTTTCTTCCTTATGTCAGTGTGGCAGCCCAGAAGATAAGGAGCTCATGTCTCAAACACTGATAGCTGGACAGCTGTGGAGCCAACCAGGGATTGTTGATAACAGCAGACAAGGAATGCTGCCAGTAAGACATGGTAGGAAAAAATGAGATGTGGCTGGAAAAGGGGGCCATGCAGAAGTAGGGCAGCACTCGTCCAGGACAAACTTCCTTGTTCTAACTCATGGAGATAACACAACACAGTACAGTGCAAGTGCAGGAATGAGGCCAAGAAGTGGACATGGACTGCAGGAGGGAATCAAGACCCACCCAAGACCCCTGAAGCCCTTCTGACCCATTTCTAGAAAGGTCTGAAAGAAAAGACTATGCATAGTAACAATTTGCCTAGAAAGATAAACACATCTTCCAAGGGTGAAAACCTGTCTGTAAAGAGGCATCCCAACCAAGCCTGGACAGAGCCCCCAAGACCATGGACATCCCATCAACTGGGTCGATGCTGGAATCAGAACTGGAGCTTATTTGCTTCCTTCCTTCTTTTTATTCTTTCTCTTCCTTTTCTTTCTCCTTTTTTTTCCCCTCTCTTTCTCTGTCCCCTTTAATTAATATATTTCTTTTTCTCTGCCCTTTGCTTATATAGTAGCCAACAACTGATATACCACTTTCAACGCCAAGTAATTTACTAAAAACACTTTGTGAGTTTTTGTGAACCCCCTGAGTTTTGTCGCTCCTTTTGACCACGAGCATTTAGGAACCTTGGATGCTCTTTTTCCACACAACAGGAACAAACAACCTTTGCTCTTGAATTATATGCCTCATTTCTAATGGTCTCAGACCAGTGTCCATGCACCTATACATTCCTCAGTTATGGTCTGTGCTCTTCATCTCAGTTACCACCCCAGCAGGTAAAGAAGGCTTTTAAAGGCTCAATTCTTTCAAAGTAGCCATGATCAGAAAGGCTACCAGGAGGCTGCAGTGATGTAGATGGGATCTTGGGCTGATACACTTGCAGCAAGTAAAAATTCCAGAAATATTCACATGAGAGGAGAAAGACATGATTGTTACTGCAATCTACTGTGAACTACCTAGACTGTTTTCTTCACCCTGAACCAGGCTTATTTCTGCACAGGAACATCCTCTTGAACAAAGAACACCC
Organism: Melospiza georgiana; assembly: GCF_028018845.1. Taxonomy (NCBI): domain Eukaryota; kingdom Metazoa; phylum Chordata; class Aves; order Passeriformes; family Passerellidae; genus Melospiza; species Melospiza georgiana. The sequence goes on along the minus strand of NC_080432.1, from coordinate 47,485,418 downwards.
TTTCTCTTGGGCTATATGTAGCGTCTGAAGCCTGGATATGAGATAAGTTTTGGGTGAAGATGGTGACGTCACGAATTCACTACTTTATTGTTGAGCCTTGCCTCTTCTTGAAAGTGAATTCAGAAAGCTCTCAGCATTTTATTTCTCTGTGGAGAAGAGAGATGGCACAATGCCTGTAGCCTTTGATGAATGTCAGCAATGTAAAACCCCTTAGTACCTCATCTTTAGATAGTCTTTAGAGGATTCATTTGCAGATTTTTGTCCTTTGGTAAATGCAGCCAGGATTCTGCTATAGGTGAAGTTTCACATGACTCAGCTCTACCTCCTGTGGTAAAACATATTCTGACTGGCAGCAGTTCTGCTGTTGGACAACAGAGGAAGAGAGAAAATGCACTTGATGCTAGAATGTGTGACAGCGTAATCTACCAAAAATCTTGCTTTTCTACTGCAGTCTTGGGCATTAAAATTTGTCTCTAGTGTCAAATATGCCGTATCATTCAAAATGGAAAAAATGTTACATTAGAAATCACTGGTTAAAGAGTGGCAAAAATCAAGTACAACCATATTCTGCCATGTGAACGGTCAGCAGAGACTGCTGACTTTTGGCATGTCAAAGCCCAAAAGATAGATGTGTCTTTCAGAGAAGGCAAGGCGTAAAACAATGAGGATTACTAACTGAGAAGCAACTGGGACAAATTTGCTCCTTGCCCCAGCATCAACAAGAAAGGAGTAATTTATTCTGTGCTTACCACAAAACATGAGTACTGTGGGGAGCAGAGCTCATGTTAAATATTACCTCAGAAACTGGCTCCCCACAGTGCTTTGCTTCTTTGATATAAGGAGTCCCTACAGCATATGCCCTCCACCTGCAAACAGAGAAGTAAAATTCTGTGGATCACAAGCTGCAGAAGTGGAGCAAAGAAATTAAGGCATAGCAGCAGTGAATTTGGGGAGATAGGAGGAGATCTGACTTATCAATCACCTTTCTGGCTGCTATTAGTTTATACAACGTGATATCATGTCAATCATATGTCAAGGATCCCTGCAATGGACAGAGAGCTACCTCTTCAGCATCTATTTAAGTGCAAATAAAAAAAAAAAAGATTACAGCAATGACAGTTGGGGAAGATGTGCTTACCAGAATCTGTTTTAAAATTCAGATTTGCTTTTCAATTCCCTCCTCCTTTATTCTTTGGATTTATTTTTACATCCTTACATCTAAATGCACTTTTCCTGATTCACAGAATCCATGGATATTTTTCATAATCTCTTGTAAAGAACTCAATTTCAAATATGATATTTTGGTTAGAGAGGTTTTATTTGCTTATCAGTCTGGGAGGGAGTTGAGGTTTTTTTATGCTATTAGTGACCCCTTAGCCATTTTGATGCTTTTACTGTCCTTGAAAAGAAATTCTCTTTCTGAGTATTTCTAAGTACAGTGTATTCCATTTTCACTACATAAAAATTGGTGGTTATTAGCATTCCAGAGGCAACATGTCTACCAAGCTGACTGCAACAAAGATAAATTATCTGGTTTATGCTGCATGAATTCTTTCTTTATATAAATACACACAACTATGGGACTATCTAACTTAATCATCCTAGTATCAGATAGCTACATAATCAACTTACTGAAATTAAAAATTCATTGAAAAAAAATCCTTTATTTCCTTAACTGTGTCCTGTCTGAATAAAAATAAACTATAATTACAAAAAATTTCTGTATATAAATTTTCCTAGGTGGTAATTTTCAGTGAACTACACAGCAACATTTCCATTTCATTTCAAAGATGAACGGTTTTGATGAATACTGTTGGTTTTGTAAACACAAACCAGACACTAATAACAAGGGCCTAATAGTAAAAAAAATGTACCCCTAAGGATAGGAACCTTCAGGCAAGGTTATGAAATTACATTACCAGTGAATTTACAGTAAACACTTACTAACTCACCTCAGTATTTGTATTTCAGTGAAGCTGTTAG